>NW_024969082.1:753-1004 GCF_019238085.1 Lagopus leucura | reverse complement strand
CCCCTCCCCCTCAAAAACATAACAGGAAATGCCTCTGCTGGGAGGTGGTTGTTGTTAATGAGTGGTAATTGGGTGGGTTAATTAGAGGCTGGGTGATTTCTGTGATGCTGTGAGGGGGGGCTTGGGCTGAAATGAGCCCAAATTGGGCTGAAATGAACCCAAATTAAGGCAAAAGGAGCCAAAATTGGGGTGAAATGAGCCCAAATTGGGGCAAAAGGAGCCAAAATTGGGGCTGAGCTCAGATTTGGGGC
>NW_024969082.1:0-653 GCF_019238085.1 Lagopus leucura | reverse complement strand
TTTTTCACCCCCCCCCCCCCCCTTATGAAGGCTTTGTGCTCATTAACCGCCTGCGTTGTCTTTGCAGAAGGGCTGCCGGAGGAATCTGTATCCTTTCTTAATTAACCACGAGGCTTAATGAGCTCGTTAAGCGGCTCGTTAAGGTGTTGAGGAGGAACAAGTTGCATTTGGGGGAAGAAATCGCCCCAAATTGGGTGTTTTTTGGGGGGGGGGTTCCCCTTCCATCCCCCCCCCCTCCACCCCTTTCAAGCCATCATTTGTCCATTTCGTTAGCGCTAACGAGGCGGCAGTGAGTAATTAGTGCTAATGAAGAGCAGGCTGGATGCTGTGTGTGTGTGTGCATTGAGGTCAGGGTGGGGTCGTTAATGCCCTCCCCTTAATTAGGGCATGGTAATTAAGGCCCCCCTCCCCCTCAAAAACATAACAGGAAATGCCTCTGCTGGGAGGTGGTTGTTGTTAATGAGTGGTAATTGGGTGGGTTAATTAGAGGCTGGGTGATTTCTGTGATGCTGTGAGGGGGGGCTTGGGCTGAAATGAGCCCAAATTGGGCTGAAATGAACCCAAATTAAGGCAAAAGGAGCCAAAATTGGGGTGAAATGAGCCCAAATTGGGGCAAAAGGAGCCAAAATTGGGGCTGAGCTCAGATTTGGGGC
>NW_024969081.1:559-1157 GCF_019238085.1 Lagopus leucura | reverse complement strand
CTCACCCAACGCCGGCGCCCCCCCGGGTTCCGCTCCTTCTCCGTCCCCCCCCACCGCCGCCGCTGCCGCCGCCGCCGCCGCCGCCGCCGCTCCGCTCCGAGGTCCCCCAAAGCCCTCCAGCAGCCGCAGCAGCGTTTCCTCCGGCACTTTACAGCCTCATCCCCGTAGTTCGCTGAAACTCGTTAACCTCCAGTTCGGGTCCAGTCCCAGCGAGGTAGGGTCGAAGGGGCGGTACGAAGCGGACGGGCTCAAAGCGCAGCTGGAGCCCGGGGATGGACCCGGAACGGGGCTCGGAGCGGATGGACCCGGGGGCGCCGCCATCTTGGACGATCTGCTCAACCCTCAGAGCCCGCCTGGGAACGGCGCGATCGGATTGGCCGAGGGGCGTGAGGGAAGGAGGAAGGGGATTGGCTGGAGGGAGCGGTGGGGGCGGGACTGGGTCGAAGGCGACTGGGGAATGGGTGAGGAGGAAGGGCGGGGTTTGGTGCTGAGGGGAGGAGGGCGCTGATTGGCTGAGAGGTGAAGGCGGGATTTGGAGGCTGAGTTGGGGAGAGTGCTGATTGGCTGGATAAGGGGTGTAGGCGGGGAGTCGGTGTTC
>NW_024969081.1:0-459 GCF_019238085.1 Lagopus leucura | reverse complement strand
CGGGATCATGGAGTCTGAGGAAGCGAGGGCGGTGACTGGCTGACGGAGGGGAGAGGGAGAGGATTGGCCCTATGAGTGCTCCGATTGGACGGCGTACGGGAGAGGGAGGGATTTCGACGCTGAGGCGATGAGGGCGGTGATTGGCTGAAGGCGTGAAGGCGGGACTCTCTTTCCCTGAAGTGACGAGGGCGGTGGTTGGCTGGTTGAGACGAGCGGGCGGGATTTGGATAATAGAGGGCCGCGATTGGGTAGCGGAGAGGTGAGGGCGGGGTTTGAGGCTGAGGTGATGAGGGCAGGGATTGGCTGGCCGTGGGGTGAGGCGGGAAGAACGCGAGGCGCTCTCTGATTGGCCAGTTGGGACTGAGAGGGCGCGGCGATGCGGCGGAGCGCTCTCTGATTGGCGCAGGGCTCTCGGAGGACATCACGTGCCCCTCAGAGCCGCCTCTCTGTCTCCCCTTT
>NW_024969080.1:0-3209 GCF_019238085.1 Lagopus leucura | reverse complement strand
TTCCCTTTCTATCCACGCACACCTTTCCCTTTCTATCCATGCACACCTTTCCCTTTCTATCCATGCACACCTTTCCCTGTTTATCCATGCACACCTTTCCCTCCTGCTCCCATCCCTGCTGTCTCTCAGCATCTCGCACTGCGCTGCGTCCTCCTCCCATGGCTGGGAATCTCAGTGCTGCATCCCGTAAGCCAAAGCTGCTCTTCCCAGCCCGGTTCTGCTCAGCAACCTGCGGGAAGGAGAGATGGATTCTGCCCCGACCGCCAAGGGATCAGCAGTAAATCACCTCCCATTGACTGAGGAGTGCTTTCGTTCCGAGCAGAGTGCACTTTGCATGCATTTTGCATGCGCTTCCAGTGCACTTTAAATTAATGCACTTTCAACTCCAAGCCTCCGCTAATTCCGATTTCCCTGCACGACTGTTCTCCTGGAGATGCGTTCCCGACCCAAAGCCCTTCGCAGATGGGAGGAGAGCCTCCACGTGGTCTTCTCCTCTCGTCCCAGGGCTAAATTAACCCAGCTAATTGCCCTCACAGCCACGCGTGGGGTGTGGGGGACGCAGCGAACGCATCCTGCCAGGCTGACCCACCCCAAAGCTCGCCCTATAGCACCCTGCCTGTGGGTTGTGGGGCAGCTCTGGGCTCTGCCCTCCGCCTCCCCAGAGGGAAATAATTCATCCCGCTGCCCTCCTGCTGACTCTCTCCTGCATTGATCCGTTGCCAATTGGCTGCTCTGCGAGAGGAGAGGGGATGGAGGCTGCAGGATTCGCTGCCGACGCTGTGAGGACAAAGTCAAGGGGACGAGTTCTTCTGAGAAATACACCCAGGCTGATTTTGGGAAGAGGGGATGCTTGGGGGCTGGGTGCTGCGTGATCTCACGTGGATGATGCTCCACATGTGGGCTGCGTTGGAATTTCCTCTCGACCTCCCTTTGCACACTGCGAAGGCTGGGAGGTAACGATGGCCCTGTCCTCATTTTGAACCAGAGGAGTGAGATGTAATGGCACTAATTAGTTGTGTGCGCTTTCCATCTGCGCAGCGTTAGCCCTTCGGTAGACGTGCCTAAATAAGGAGCTTCGTGCCCCAAATTCTCTGCACTCGGTGCATAGAAATCAGCACCTTCAGGTCTGCACCGCGGTGCTAATTGCAAACCCACCAGGAATCATCCGCTGAGGAGAGGGGAACCTTCAGAGCAATGCCCCAAATGCGTCTCCTCTCTTGAATTGGATCACTGGACTCAACCCGACGTCGGTCTGTGGGCAGAGCTGGGGAGGTGCTGCCCTTTGACAGCAGGATGGAGCAGCTTGACTCAACCCAACGCTCATCGGTTGGCAAGAGCAGAAGGATGCTGTACTGCTATGCTGGAATGGAAAGTGGGACTCAACCCAGCTGGCTGGTTGGTGAGATCAGATGGGCGCTGCCCTTTGGCCACAAAGTGGAACTGTTTGACTCAACCCAACGCGTATTTGTTGGCCAGATCGGATGGATGCTGTCTTCAGGACTGGGATGGAACATGGGACTCAACCCAGCACCGGTTTGCTAGAAAACTGAACGGATGCTGCCCTCTGAGGAAGCAGTCGAAGCTCAGCTGTAGCATTCCCTGGGAAATGGGAGCTCGTGCTGCTGGTGCAGGTCAGGAGGTGGACGGCTCTGGTTGCTGCCGTGCCATAAATCCTCTCTGCGGTGCTTCAGCTGCCAGGCGAGCCCGGCGGCACCAAGAGGTACCCACAAAGAGACATCCATCAGCGTTAACCCAAATCAACCTTTAAAACAGATTAGCCAGAGCGTATAAAACCCCATTCTGGACACTTATGCAGAATTAGAGTTGGTTTAATTCACTTTAGCTTAATTCGCAAAGCTAAACCGAATTAAGGCTGGCTGCGTTTGGAACGAGCAGCTCCACGCGTGGAGTTTAATGTGATTTACATCGCCTGCTCTCGATCCACACCTCTGGGTGATCTATGTGCCACCGGGGAGCAGAGCTGGCAGGGAATGCAGGGTAAGAATTACAGCTCCCGGCCGCGCTCGGCCGCTTCAAGATGCTCAGCTGCCAACCTGAGTTGTGGCCGCGCCGAGGGCTCCCGCGCCACCTCCAGCAGTGGTGTGAGAGCGGATGATGTGCAATGACGGAGCAGGGGGAGAGGGCTGGGAATTCATCCTCAGGGTTCTGGTAACGGCTGGGACCGCCAGCGCGGCTCCTGCACCCGGTGTTGGGGATGGGTGCAGCAGAATGGGTGAACGCCACGTCCCGACGGATTTGGGATCTTTGCATCCCGAGGTGGGGCTTCTAGAGCTGGCCAGGATGGGAGAGGAGTTTGGAAGTGTCTGTAGGAACGCATTCAGCGCTCCTCTCCGTCTCCCCAAGCAGAACGAAGCCCTGGGAAGCAGCCTGTGCTGGGAAGCTGACCCCGCTGCAATCCCTGCCCGCAGTGCCGTCATGCGCAAAGCACGGGCTCTGCAGCTCAGTTCCTCCCTCCCCACCAGTCCCACTGGGGATCCGCCTCACCAGACCCCGATTTCCTCTGTTTTCCTCCCAAGAATGTCACCGAACCGCTGCCAAACATCGCTGCAGGGTCACCGAGTCCTGGAGCAGGACGGAGGGAGGAGACGTTTCCAGATCTCTTCTTGCAGCGGCGGGGGGGATGGAAGGGACCCCACAACCCCCCGATGAAATTTTATCTACGGCGGCGATCGCGCTGGAATTCGGCTCTCATTGACCCCATCAAACCAGGGAAATGCCTCCATTGGGGCTTTGAGGAGGTTTCTTGTCTTCTCCTTATTAATCACAGGCAAGAAAGCAGGTCCCTTCCCCTGCCATAAATCTTGCTGCAGCGTTGGCCGGACGCTTGGCTCGCTGCCTCCGCGCTCTGCTTCTACAGGGGATGAGCTGGGGAGGAAGAAGGGAGTTCCTGCACTGCTGTGTGCAGCTCTGGGCTCCTGCGGGGTGCTAAGCACACACTTAATGCTGAGCAAATGTTTCCATGCTTCGTTGAGCCCAGGCATTAAAATCCTAAGGTTTGCTTTAAACTTCTGCCCTGAATTTTCTCGAGCCCGAGGATCTGTGGGTGGTTTGTGCAGATGAGGAGAAATTTTATCTGTCTGGGGGAAAATGAGGCTCTTTTCCTCCCCACCTTGACTGATGCTCGCTGGTAACCTGCTGAGAAACCCCAAAACACTGAACCTGGGGGGGAACGATGACCATTTTCTGTT
>NW_024969079.1:0-1745 GCF_019238085.1 Lagopus leucura | reverse complement strand
CCGGGGGTTCCAACCCCCCCCCCTCAGAGTCCCGAGGGCTCAGTCCAACGCCACGCCGCCGTGAGGAGAGAGGAGAAAGATGGGGAGGGGGGCTGCAGCCTTGTGCCCCCCGACTCCCCCACCCCGGCCCCACGGCGGCGCCGCGGCTAACAGGGACACTCGTGGTGCTGGCCCGGCTTGCGCTGGCCCGGCCTGCAGGGCTCCATGGTGATGGCCACACCGACACCGCTGCGGCCCGACGTCATGCGCGTCACCTCCGTCCACGCGTCCTCCGCTGGGTCGTAGCACTCCACCGAGTCCAGGAACGTGTGGCCATCGTAGCCCCCTGCGCACACATGGCATCAGGACCCCCGCCCCGTGGACCCCCCGTGCCCAAAGCATTACTGCGATGAGACCCCCCCCCCATTACTATGATGGGTGAGCCCCACAAAGACCCCCCCGTCCCAAAATAAACCCCTGTTATGGTATTGGGAACCCCACGAACCCAAGACATAGACCTTGCATCGGGACCCCCATGGGACCACACACTCGAGGCCCCCACCAACCCAAGGTGTAGATCTCGCAATGAGCCCCCAACCAACAGCTCCAGGACCCCCGTGGGACCCCCGGCCCCCACCCACCCAGCACGTAGATCTTGCCCTGGTACACAGTGACACCAAGGGCGCTGCGCCGGTAACGCATGGGGGCCACGAAGCTCCACGTGTCGCTTTCCACGTCGTAACGCTCGGTGCTGTTGAGCTGATCCGTCCCATCGTAGCCCCCCATGGCGTAGATGCAGTTGTTGAGGGCGCAGACCCCTGGGGGGGGGGGGGGGGGGAGGGGATCGTTAGGATTGGGGTGGTGGGGGGTGCAATCTGATGGATTGGGAATAGGGAAGGGGGGGTGATGGAAAGGGGGGATGGCAAGGAGCGGGATCAAGGATGGGATCCCAAGGATCGGGGTCATGGTGTGGTGGGATCACCAGGGTTGGGATCATGGAAGCAGGGGATCCCTGAGGTGCAGCATCACGGACGGAGGGCAGCACTGCGGGGTGATGGAACGGGGTGTGGGAAGGATGGGAATGGGGGAAAGATGGAGTGAGACACAGCGACGGGAGAGCGGCGGAGTCACGGAGGACTGGGGATGGTGGGAGGGCGGGAGGACCCCGGGTTGGATGGGCTGTGAAATGTGGAGCTGCCGGTCCTGCGTTGGCAGGGGCTGCAGATTCCTGATCCTTGAGGTCCCTTCCAACCCTGGCCATTCTGAGATGACGCAAAGGTAGGAGGACAGAAAGACCGGAGGACAGGAGGAGAGGCTCGGGGCAGCCCCCCCAGGACCCCCCACCTCCCCCCCACGCTCACCGGCGCCGCTGCGGATGCTGGCCATGGGCGCGATGGCCCTCCAGGCGTCGCGCTCGGGATGGTAGCACTCGGCCGAGCGCAGCCGCGCGGTGCCATCGAAGCCCCCCACGGCGTACAGCAGCCGGTTCAGCACCGCCACGCCGACCCCGATGCGCCGCGTCAGCATCGGGGCCACCAGCTGCCACTCGTCCCGCTCCGGCTCGTACCTGGGGGGATGGGGGCGAGGGGGGAGGGGGCGCTCAGTCGGGGCTCCCCGGGGCCGCCCTTCCGGCTCCTACCCCCAGCCTTAGGGCGGATCTGGCGCCGCCTCCCCCCGAGGCGATTCTGGGCTGCCGTTACTGGACTCGGAGCCCCCCGCCCCCAGGGCAGAGCCGTGTCCCCTGAGGTCAGACCTGCGCCCCCCCC
>NW_024969078.1:856-1207 GCF_019238085.1 Lagopus leucura | reverse complement strand
ATAGGCAAGGCAGGATGGGATGGTGGCCATGATGGTGGCCATGATGGAGGCCATAGCCAACACAGGGTGCGATGGTGTTCATGATGGCGGTCATGATGGTGGCTGTGATGGTGGCCATGGTGGTGGCCGTGATGGAGGCCATGATGGTGGCCATGTGGTGGCCATAGGCAAGGCAGGATGGGATGGTGGCCATGGTGGTGGCCATGATGGTGGCCATGATGGAGGCCATGATGGAGGCCATAGCCAACACAGGGTGCGATGGTGTTCATGATGGTGGCCATGATGGTGGCCATGATGGAGGCCATGATGGTGGCCATGATGGTGGCCATGATGGAGGCCATGATGGAGGCC
>NW_024969078.1:0-846 GCF_019238085.1 Lagopus leucura | reverse complement strand
ATGGTGGCCATGATGGTGGCCATGATGGAGGCCATGATGGAGGCCATGATGGAGGCCATAGCCCAGAGGGGATGGGATGGAGGCCATGATGGTGGCCATGATGGTGGCCATGATGGTGGCCATGTGATGGCCATAGGCAAGGCAGAATGGGATGGCGGCCATGATGGTGGCCATGTCCATGTGATGGCTATAGCCAACATGGGGTGTGCTGGTGGCCATGATGGTGGCCATGGCCAACACAGGATGGGATGGCGGCCATGATGGTGGATATGACCAACACGGGATGGGATGAAGGCCATGATGGTGGCCACGATGGTGGCCATGTCCACGTGATGGCTATAGCCAACATGGGGTGGGCTGGCGGCCATGATGGTGGCCATGATGGTGGCCATAGCCAAGAAGGGATGGGATGGTGGCCATGATGGTGGCCATGATGGTGGCCATAGCCAACACAGGGTGCGATGGTGGCCATGATGGCGGCCATGATGGTGGCCATAGCCAACACGGGGTGCGATGGTGGCCATGATGGCGGCCATGATGGTGGCCATGATGGCGGCCATGATGGCAGCCATGATGGTGGCCATGGCCAACACGGGATCTGTGGCCCTCCAAACGTTGCCGAGCCGATACCCGCGTCCACCCCCCCCCCATAACCGTTAGCCCCACGGCTGGGGCGACGCGGGGGGGGTCCTTGTTCGTTTTTTCCCCCCCCCCGGGCGCAGGGTACGGTGGGCTGGGGCTGTCGGTGGAGGGGCCCAGCAAGGTGGACATCCACTGCGAGGACGCCGAGGACGGCACCTGCAAGGTGTCCTACTGCCCCACCGAGCCCGGCAGCTACCGGCTCAG
>NW_024969077.1:0-5130 GCF_019238085.1 Lagopus leucura | reverse complement strand
CCCCCCAGCCCCATATGGACTCCCTCAGCCCCACATAAGGACCCCCAGCCCCATAGGGCCCCCCGCTCACCTCCTCCTTCTTGTAGGGCGCCTCCAACATGGCCTCAATGACGATATCGAAATCGTCCGACGTCATCGCGTCCGTCTGCGGGCCGGACACACGGACACATGGCGACCCAGAGCGACCCATAGCGACCCATAGCGACCCATAGGGACCCATAGGGACCCATAGCGACCCATAGGGATCCATAGGGACCCATAGCGACCCATAGGGATCCATAGGGACCCATAGCGACCCATAGCGACCCATAGCGACCCATAGGGACCCACAGCGACCCATAGCGACCCATAGGGACCCATAGCGACCCATAGGGACCCATAGGGACCCATAGGGACCCATAGCGACCCACAGCGACCCATAGTGACCCACAGCGACCCATAGCGACCAACAGCGACCCATAGCGACACACAGGGACACATAGGGACCCATAGGGACCCCACAGGAACCCATACAGTCCCATAGGAACCCATACAGACCCATAGAGACCCATAAAGATCCATAGGGACCCATAGCAACCCAGAGACCCATAGAGACCCATAGAGACCCACGGCGACCCATAGCGACACACAGCAACCCATAGAGACTCATAGGAGCCCATAGAGACCCATAGAGACCCATAGGAACCCACAGGGACCCATAATGACTCATAGAGACCCATAGAGACCCACAGCGACCCACAGCGACCCATAGGAGCCCATAGAGACCCCATAGAGACCCATAGGAACCCATAGGAACCCAGAGGGACCCATAGCGACCCACAGCGACCCATAGGGACCCCATAGCGACCCACAGCAACCCCATAGGGACCCCATAGCAACCCATAGAGACCCACAGAGACCCATAGGGACCCATAGAGACCCACGGCGACCCCATAGAGACCCATAGGGCCCCCGTAGGAACCCCATAGAAACTCATAGCAACCCACAGGGACCCATAGGGACCCATAGCGACCCACAGGGACCCACAGCAACCCCATAGGGACCCCATGGGGACCCATAGGGACCCATAGAAAGCCCACAGGGAGCCACAGAGCCCCATAGCGACCCCACAGCGCCCCATAACGGCCCTACAGCCACCCATAGCCCCCAGACCCATAAGCCCTCATACCCCGTAAGTCCCATAAGCCCCCCATAGCCCCATAAGGCCCATAAACCCCATAAGCCCCACAGCCCCATAAGGCCCATAAACCCCATAAGCCCCATAAGCCCCCCAAGCCCCATAAGCCCCACAGTTCCATAAGGCCCCACAGTTCCCTAAGGCCCCATAAGCACCATAAGGCCCCATAAACCCCATAAGGCCCACAGGCCCCGCCAGGCCCCGGCCGCCGCTGGCGCCGCCCCTCACCTCGCTCCCCGCCTTCCCCCCCGCCTCCATCTCCACCGGGGGGGCGGCAGCCGCGGGCTGTGCTCCTGTTGGGACGAACGGCTAATTAGGCCCTCATTAAGCCCTCATTAAGCGCTCATTAAGCCCCAATTAAACCCCGTTCTCAGCCTCTCTTTAGCCCCGCCCCCTCGTGACGTCACCGCGCCCTATCAGCCCCCTCCGCGACCCCCGAAGCCCCGCCCCTTTCCCAAGCCCCCGCCCCTCACAGAGGCCACGCCCCTCCTCCCTCCTGGCCACGCCCCTTAACCCCGCTCCCCTCCCCCCCGCCGCCGCCGCGCATGCGCGCTACCCCCGACCCCCCAAACTCCCATTTCTCGCCTTTTTCTCGCCTTTTTTCCGCCCCGATCCCCAACCCGGCTCCCCCCGGTGACGTCACGGCCCTCTCGGTGACGTCACTCCGCCCCTCCAACCTCACCGGGGCCCTTTCCGGCGGCGGCGGAGTCGGCGGCGGCGGCGGCGGTGGACGCGGCCCTCCAAGATGGCGGCGGCCCCACCGGAAGTACTGCGCCTGCGCGGCGTTCGCCCCGCCTCCCGAGCCTTGCCATCGGTCTGCGCGCCGCACGGAGCCCTCCGATTGGTCGGCGCGGAGCGGAGCGCTGATTGGGCGCAAAGAGAGGCGTGGCCCCATTGGCTGCCCGCCCGTTGTCGTTGTGACGACGCGGTCCCGCCCCTTCCGGGAGAGGCGTTGCCACGGAAACGCGGCCTACTGGGGGGGGTGAAGCCTCAGGGAGGTGAAAACGGGAAAATAGGGGCAGAAAACGGAAGAAAATGGGACGAAGCGGCACGAAATGGGAAAACCCCATAAAAAACGTGGGGAGACTGGCCTGAATGTGGAAAAATGTCCTTAAAACCGGGAAAATTGCGGCAGAAAGGGGAGACTGAGGAGATGTGTGGGATCTTTGGGGGCAAACGGGGAGAAAGGAGCTGAAAAATGGCGCCGAGGGGGCAAAAATGTCCGCAGATAATGGCCACACAAAGAGCGACGCGGCCCCAGAGCCAACATGGCCGCCCCACCCCACAATGGCTGCCCAAAGTCTAAGATGGCCGCCCCAACCAGAGAGGGCCGCCCCAACCAAGAAGATGCCCTTTAACCCAAGATGGCTGCCCCCAGTACAACATGACCGCCCCCAACCCAGCGTGACCTTAATCCAAGATGGCTGCCCCCAATCCAAGGCGTCAATCCCCAACCCAAGATGGCTCCCTAATCCAAGATGGCCACCCCCAATTCAATGAGATCCTAACCAGAGACGTTCGCTTCCAATCCAAGATGGCTACCCCCAACCCAACATGGCTGCTCCCCACCCAAGATGTCTGCCCTCAAGATGGCCGCCCGCAATCCAAGATGGCTGCCCCAACCCTTTGTCACTCAAATCCAAGATGGCCACCCCCAACCCATGATGTCCATCCCCAATTCAAGGTGTCCTCCCGCAACCCAACATGGCTGCCCCCATCCCAATACGGCCGCCCCAATCCAAGATGGCCGCCCCACCCAAGATGTCCTCCCCCAATCCAAGATGGCTGCCCCCAACTCATTCTCACTCCAATCCAAGATGTCCGCCCCAAGATGCCCACCCCCCTCCCAATATGGCCGCCCCCAAACGAAGGCGTCTTCCCCCAACTCATTCTCACTCCAATCCAAGATGGCTGCCCCCATCCCAATACGGACGCCCCAATCCAAGATGTCCGCCCCCACCCAAGCACTCCTCCCGGAAGCCAAGATGTCCGCCACCGGATGCGCGGTTGCTGAGTCTTTATTGCTCACAGTCCGATGGTGTAGGAGCGGCCTGCTGGGTTGTGCAGGGCAGAGCAGGCCGGCTCGGTCACGGCCCACTCGTACCAAACCTTCTGTGGGGCCGCACGGCGCCAGAACGACAGCACCACCGTCTGCCCTGCCTGCACCGCCATTGGCTGCTGCGGGGAGACGGGGCGGGGCTCAGAGAACGGGCGGCCAATCGGGGAGGGTGTCCCAAGATCCCACCAAGGGATGGATCCAAGATGGCTGCCCATAGTTAAGATGGCTGCCCACCCACATAGGGATGGATCCAACATGGCTGCCCACAGTTAAGATGGCCGCCCACCAAGGGATGGATCCAACATGGCTGACCGCAGCCATGACAGTTGCCCCAAAAAGAAACCAAGGGATCCAAGATGGCTGCCACCAATGGAACACAAGTGGGCCCAAGATGGCTGCCTCAACCCAAGACGGCCGCCCGATTGAAACCAATGGGTGCATTCAAGATGGCTGCCCCCGATGGCACCCAATGGACGGATCCAAGATGGCCGCCCGCATTGAACCCTATAGGCGGATCCAAGATGGCCGCCCCCAGGCGTACCTTCAAAGGGAAGAAGATGGGGAACCAGGAGAACATCCCAGGTGAGTGCGTCTCAGGGCGGATACCTGCGAGGCCACGCCCACCGTTAGCCCCGCCCCTTCCTCCCACTCTCATTGGCCAAGCCACGCCCATCAACCCCAAGCCCCACCCCTAAATCCCCACCCACCCCTTTTGACCACACTGGAAGCCCCGCCCCTTTCTCCTCCCTCTGACCTCCCATTGGCTGCAACCACCTCAAGCCCCACCCCTTAACCCCCATTCCATCGCCCAGAATGGAAGCCCCACCCCTTTTTGCCCTGTCAGATCTCCCATTGGCTGCAACCACCTCAAGCCCCGCCCCTTAAAGCCTACCCCCACCCCACTGACCGCAACAGAAGCCCCACCCCCTCCTGCTCCGTCCAATCTCCCATTGGCTGCAACCTTCTCAAGCCCCTCCCCTTAACCCCAAGCACCACCCAACCCCCCATTGAGTTTCACCGTAGCCGCGATCTCCCATTGGCTGCAACTTCCTCAAGCCCCGCCCTTTAACTGCAAGCCCCGCCCATCCCCAATGGACTCAACAGAAACTCTGCCGTCGCACATCTCCCATTGGCTATAAGCACCTCAAGCCCCACCCCCTCAGCCTCCAAGCCCCACCCCCTTCCCCCTCCCCTTTTCATTCACCACACTGAAAGTCCCGCCCCTTCCTCCCCCCTCTGCCCTCCCATTGGCCGGCTCTCCCGCTCCCTTGGCCCGCCATTGGCCGTACTGAGGGTGACGTCTCCATAGAGCACGGTCTCAAAGTAGCCGGCGAAGCCGTGCAGGGCCGTGGTCACTGGCACCGGGAACGAGAGCCGCCGGTACCGGCTGTTGTCCTCTGAGGGCTCTGCAACCGGAAGTGGGAGGGGCTACCGTCAAAACACGGCCCCCCAGTGGCGACGTCATCGCGAGGGGAGGGGCCACGATGAGGCCACGCCCACATCGCGATGTCATTATTGCAGAAAGGGGGGGAGGTCCGTTTTTGGCTTCTGCCCCTTTAAGAGCACGGCTCCTTTAAGAGCGCGGCTCCTTCAGCCCCGCCCACACGAAGCCCTCCCAGGAAGCCCCTCCCACCGGAAGCGCCACCCGGAAGTCCCTCCCCCTCCCCAAACAGGAAGTCCCGCCCCCCCCCCCCCCACCTGGCTTGGGGTGCTGGAAGGTGAAGCAGGGCTGCGGCGCCGCCAGCTGGTGGAAGTTGTGCAGCCGCACCACGTAGGGCGTCTCAAACTGCGCCTGTGGGGCTGCCCCATAAGTGCCCCATGGCCGCCCCATAACTGCTCCATAGCCGCCCCATAGATGCCCCACAAGTGCCCCATAGCCCCATAAGTGCCCCAT
>NW_024969076.1:0-2173 GCF_019238085.1 Lagopus leucura | reverse complement strand
GCATCCCAGGGGGTCAATGTGGGGCTGGGGTGGTTCTATGGGGTGGGATGGAGATGTTATGGGGAGTGCCAGGAGGTCAGTGTGGGGCTGGGGTGGCTCTATGGGGTGGAATGGGCACGGTATGGGGATTGCTGGGGGGTCAGTGTGGGGCTGGGGTCATTTTATGGGGTCAATGTGGGGCTGGGGTCACCCTATGGGGCCATGGAAACACCCTAAAAGGCGTGAGCTTCCTGAAAGTGGGCGGGGCATCTGAAGGGGGCGTGGCCTCAGGGAAAGGGGGCGGAGGGTCAGCAAAGGGGGGGGGGGGGTCTGCGGTGAGGGAGTGGTGCCAGAAAGGGGGCGTGGTCTCGGGTATGCGGGGGCGTGGCTTAAGGGAAAAAAGGCGGGGCATCTGAATAGGGACGCTATGGGAACGGCGTCGCCTGCCGCACTTATGGGGCCACATTCACCCCCCCCCAACCCCCATTCTGCCCCACATCGCCCCACAGTCGAGGACTGGGAGTGCTTCCAGGCCATCCTGGACCACACTTACGGCAAACACGTCAAGTCAGAGCCCGGCCTGCACCCCGTCCTCATGTCTGAAGCGCCGGTACAACCCCCCCCCAGACCCCCAACCTCACCCCACAAGTTGTGGGGTGGCGGGGTCCCCCCAAAACCCCACACGTTTTACCTGCTGCCCCACAGTGGAACACGAGGGCCAAGAGGGAGAAGCTGACGGAGCTGATGTTCGAGCACTACAACATCCCGGCTTTCTTCCTCTGCAAAACGGCCGTCCTCACCGCGTATCCCATCCGGCCCCATATGGATGTGGGGCGGGAGCAGGTTGTGGGGCGGGTTGTGGGGGCGTGGCTTCGTGATGGCGGCCCTTAACGAGGGGAGCGCAGCTTCGCCAATGGGCGCAGCACGGGGTTGGTGCTGGACAGCGGAGCCACGCACACCACGGCCATCCCGGTGCATGATGGGTACATCCTGCAGCAAGGTGAGGGCCGGCCGTGGGGCGGGCTGTGGGGCGGCTATGGGGCCGCTATGGGGCGGGCTGTGGGGCGGGCTGTGGGGCGGCTGTGGGGCGGCTATGGGGCGGGGTGTGGGGCAGTTCCCCCGTCGCTCACGCGCCGACCCCGCAGGGATCGTGAAGTCGCCGCTGGCCGGGGATTTCATCTCCATGCAGTGCAGGGAGCTGTTCCAGGAGATGAACATCGACATCGTGCCGCCCTACATGATCGCTGCCAAGGTGTGGGGCGGGCCGGCACCGCGGGGAGCCTATAGGAGAGCAGGAAAGCCGCGGGCCCCGCCCACATAAGGGGCGGGGATACGTTTGGCCACGCCCACTCAGCAACCCCACGATCACGGTGGCGCCCCCCCCCCCAAAGCCACGCCCCCTTCGCGCTCCCTCGCTTCCGATTGGTAGATGTGTCGAGGCCCCGCCCCCTGTATGTTGACGCCAAGCCCACCTCTGCTGAAACCACGCCCCTCATTCCCCAGACCACGCCCCCTTCACGTTCCCTCACTTCCCATTGGCAAAGTTGTGTCCAAGCCCCTCCCCTTTTATATTGACGTCACACCCACCTCTGCTGAAACCACGCCCCTCATTCCCTGATGCAACGCCCCCATCTGACACCCCGCCCCCTTTCACTGAGGCCACGCCCATTTAGATGCCCCGCCCCTTTTCCTTTAGCCACGCCCCTCTTCCCGACGCCCCTTTTTCCATTGGTTACACACCTCCATTTCCCGACGCTCCGCCCCCATTGGTGACACCACGCCCCCTTATTCCAACGCCCCGCCCCTTTCTCCGTAACCCCGTCCCCATTGGTTACACCACACCTCCATTTCCCGACGCTCCATCCCCATTGGTGACACCACGCCGCCTTATTCCATCGCCCCGCCCCTCTTCCCGATACCTCACCCCCATTGGTCACACTACACCTCCATTTCCCGACTCCCCGCCCCCATTGGTTAAACCACACCCCGTTATTCCAACGCCCCGCCCCATTTCCCGTCACCACGCCACCTTTTCCAACGCCCCCCCCCCTTTTCCTGACGCCCCGCCTCTTTTCCCAATATCTCGCCCCCATTGGTCACACTATATCTCCATTTCCCGACGCCCCGCCCCCTTTTCCTGACATCCCGCCCCTTTTCCTGACGCCCCGCCCCTTCCGGCGATGCCCCGCCCCCC
>NW_024969075.1:6250-32171 GCF_019238085.1 Lagopus leucura | reverse complement strand
CCCCCTCCCCATTACCCCTCTCTTCACGCCGGAACTCATCCCTCCCGTATTCCTCTCTCCCTCCCCAGCGCTCCATGCGGTCGTCACGCCGCTCGTAGCGCTCCTCGTAGCGGTCGCTGCCGCCCCGGAAATCGTCGTCGCGGCGGTAGCCACTGCCGAAGGCCCTCCGGCCGCTGCCGATGCGCGAGTTGTAGCCTGGGGGGTGCAGAGCTCAGCCCCCCTGCGCCCGCAGTGCGGGGACTTCACCCACAGCTGCTGGGAGTCAGCCTCAGCTACGGGGATTTACCCGCAGGTAATGGGATTCAGCCTCAGCTTCTTGGGATTCAGCCTCAGCTATGGGGATTTACCCCCAGGCAATTGGATTCAGCATCAGAATATTGGGATTCAGCCTCCGATATTAGGATTCATCCTCAGCTATTGGGATTTACCCCCAGGTAATGGGATTCAGCCTCAGCTTATTGGGACTCAGCCTGAGGTGTTGGGATTCAGCCTCAGGTAACGGGATTCACCCTAAGATATTAGGATTCATCCTCAGCTATTGGGATTTTCCCCCAGGTAATGGGATTCAGCCTCAGCTTATTGGGATTCAGCCTGTGGTGTTGGGATTCAGCCTCAGATAATAGGATTTACGCCCAGGGAATTGGATTCAGCCTCAGCTATTGGGATTCACCCTCAGCTACTGGGATTCAGCCTCAGGTGCTGGGATTCACCCTAAGACATTAGGATTCACCCTCAGCTATTGGGATTTACCCCCAGGGAATTGGATTCACCCTCAGCTATAGGGATTCAGCCTCAGGTGTTGGGCAGCCTCAGATATTAGGATTCATCCTCAGCTATTGGGATTTACCCGCAGGTAATGGGATTCAGCCTCAGCTTATTGGGATTCAGCCTTAGGTGCTGGGATTCTGCCTCAGATATTATGATTCACCCTCAGCTATTGGGATTTACCCCCAGGTAATGGGATTCAGCCCCAGGTGTTAGAATTCAGCCTCAGATTTCACGGACTCATCCTCAGATATTAGGATCCACCCTCAGCTATTGGGATTTACCCCCAGGGAATTGGATTCACCCTCAGCTATAGGGATTCAGCCTCAGATACAACGATTCACCCACAGGTAATGGAATTCAGCCTCAGTTATTGGGATTAACTCTCAGCTACTGGGATTCAGCCTCAGGTGCTGGGATTCACCCTAAGATATTAGGATTCACCCTCAGTTACTGGGATTCCCCCTCAGGTATCGGGATTTGTCCTCAGCCACTGGGGTTCACTCTGCAATACTGGGATTCACTCTTGGACACCGAGTTTTCCCCCGCTGTTGGGATTCCCCCATGCCCCCACTCCCATCCCCACGTGGCAGCACCGCCTCACCCCGGTCGTAGTCTCTGCTGCGGTCATCGTAGCGATCTCTGCCGCCGAAGCCGCGGTCCATGTCGCGCCGCGGGCCATCGCGATACCGATCGTCGTAGCGATCCCGATACCCTGCAGGATGGGGCCGACAGGCGGGGTCAGGGCTCACACTACCCCGTGTCCGTGGGTCCTTGTCCCCGTGTGGACCCCGACTCACTGTCCCCGAAGGCGTCGTCCCCGCGGCGGGGTGGGAAATCATCGAAGCTGTCGGAGGCGGCGGGACGGGCGCGCCAGTCGCTCTCAAACCTCTCTGAGTCCCGGAAACGGTCCCGGTCCCGTCCAAAGCAGCGATCGTCCCGGTCTGAGGGATGGGATGGGGAAGGAGAAAGGGGAAAAGAAAGGGAAAAGGGGAAGAGAAAAGGGGGGGGGGAAAGGAGAGAAAGAGAACAAGAGTAAAGGGGAGGGGGGATGAGGAAGGTGGAAGGGAAATGGGGGAGAGAACAGGGAAGTGGGAAAGGGGAAGGAGAGGGAAAAGAAAAGGTAAGAGGGAAAGGGGAAGAGAAAAGGGAAGGGGGAATGGGGAAGAAGGAAAGGAAATTGGGAAGACAATAGGGAAGTGCAAAAGGGGAAGGAGAGTGAAAAGAGGAAAAGGAAAGGAAAGAGGGAAAGGAGAAAAGGGAAGGGGGAAAAGGAGAAAGAGAAAAGAATAAAGAGAAGGGGGATGGGGAAGGTGGAAGGGAAATGGGGAAGAGAACAGGGAAATGGGAAAGGGGAAGGAGAGGAAAAAGAGGAAAAGGAAAGGAAAGAGGGAAAGAGGAAGAGAACAGGGAAGGGGGAAAAGGAGAGAAAGAGAAAAGGGAAGGGGGAATGGGGAAGGAGGAAAGAGAACGGGGAAGACAACAGGGAATGGAGAAGGAGGGGGCAAAGAGGAAAAAGAAAGGGGGAAAGGAAAAGAGGAAAAAGAGGAAGAGAAAAGGGAAAGGGAAAGAGTATAGGGAATGGGGATGGGGAACAGGAAAGGGAGGGGAAAAGAAAGAGGAAAGGGGAAGGTGAAAGGGAAAGGTACAAGGGAAAGGGGAAAGGGAAGGGGAGGGGAAGTGGGAGAGCATGAGACTGGGGCTGGGGACAGAGCGCAGTGTGGTGACCTGCATGTGGCAGGGAGCACCGACGCTCTGGAACCACACAGTGCTGTGCCACTGTGTGACAGGGACACAGATGTGGGGACAGTTTGGTAGGTCCCCCACTGCTGAGCCCCTGCTCTGCCCAAAGCCAGCCTCCACTCCAGCCTTCAGCCCAAAAGACTCCAAATCCAGTTTCTGACCCAAACCGGCAGTGGGGGTTCAATGGAGCACCTGGCTGAGCCCTAGGAGCTCACCTTTATCCTGAGCTTGGTCAGCAACATCCACTCGTATCCTTCTGTTTCCTAGAGACTGGAAAAAAAAAAAAAAAGAAAAAAAGAGAGGAATCAGTCCCCTGGAATCAGCCCCAACCTCCAAATATTGGCCCCAACCCTCAGGGATTGGTGTGAGCCAATGTTGGAGCGATGGCTGAGCACAGAGCAGGCAGCTTGTGCACCACGGGGGCTCTCCTGGAGAACCAAAAACCAAAGGTTTGCTTTCCTTGAGGCCCTAAAGGCAAAGTTCTGCTCTCCTGGGACTCTGAAGGCAACATTCTGCTCTTCTGGGCATCCTAAAGGCAATGTGCTGCTCTCCTGGGGGCCCTAAAGGCAACGTTCTGCCCCATTTCAGCCCTTCCCCCACAGTTCTGCCAGCCCCAGAGAGGTCCATACTTGGTGCCACTTTGATGCCTCCTAGGATATGCAGTGCCTGGCCTGCTGCTGACACTTGGGGTCCTGAGCTCACCTCCTCATTGAGGCTCAGTGCCTGGAACAAGGAGTCGATGTCTTCAAACTCAGCGTAGCCAAAACCTTTCAACCTCTCAGGGTTGGTGGGCTCCCGCGGCAAGCGCACGGCACTGATCTGTGGGGAACAAGGAGGAGGAGGAGAAGGTAAGAACGTGTTAGGGCCACTCTCCTGTGGTCAGAAGCAAGACCATGGGGTTGTCTGTGAGCACATGACTCACTGCTATCCCTGGGGGTCGCCTGTTGGCCCCATTTTATCCATTTGGTAGAACCCAAAGCCATCAGATGGTCCTGTGATCTGTAGGGACCCTTCCAACTCAACCATCCTATGCTTTGATAATCTTTCAGGATGCTTCCATCCCAACCATTCCATGGTTCTGCAATCTAAAAGGATCCTTCCATTCCAACCATCCTATGATCTTTCAGGACCCTTCCAACCCAACTGTTTTTTGATTCTGTAATATTGAAGGACCCTTCCAACCCTTTAAGGACCTTTAAGGACTCTTTCCACTCAATCCATTCCACGGTTCTATGGTTTGTGATCTTCAAGGACCCTTCCAACCCAAGCAGGTTCAATGGCTCTACGATCTTGAAGGTCCCTTCCAACTCAACCATCCTATGATTCCATGATCTTCAAAGACCCTTCCAACTCAACACATCCCACGGCTCTATGATCTTCCAGGACCCTTCCAATCCAACCGTTCCATGGTTCTATAATCTTCAAGGATGGTTCTAACTCTAACATCCCATGGTTTTATGATCCAATCCAATCCAATCCAATTGTCTCACAGTTCCATGACCTTGAAGGACCCTTGAAGCCCAACTATCCCACGGTTCCATGATCTTCAAGAACCCTCCAGCCCAACCAGTCCCATGGTTTTATGATCTAGAACCACCTTTTTATCATTCTAGGATCTTGAAGGATCCTTCCAACTCAACCATCCCATCGTTTCATGATCTTAAAGGATCCTTCTATCATTCTACCATCTTCAAAGACTCTTCCAGCCCAATCATCCCATGACTCTATGATCTTCAAGGACCCTCACCCCATTTTGGGGCTGCAAACACTTCCAAGCATCGTAACACCCCTTTCCATGGCGTGCAGCACGACTGCTCCCACTCCCAAAACACCACAGAACCCCACCACAGATCACCACGCCGTGCCCCCCACGTGACTCACATTGAGGCCCCTGAAGAAGTCCTTGATGGAGTCCTCGGTGACGTCGTAGGGCAGGTTGCCCAGGAAGGCCGTGTAGGGCGGGCACTTGGGCAGGCGGCTGCGGTCGATGTTGGGCTCACGTGCGGCGCGGGGGGCGGTGGGCAGCAGCGAGCGGTCGATCAGCGGAGCCCGGTACACATCATCATCATTGCTGTGCCAAGCGGTGGAGACTGTGGGAGAGAATGGATGGGCTGCAGGAGTTGGCCACAGCGTGGAGGTGGTGGCCATGGGCTAAAGGAGGTGGCCACCATGTGGAGCTGGTGGTCGTGTGCTGCAGGAGGTGGCCATGGGCTGCAGGGGGTGGCTACAGCGTGGAAGTGGTGGCCATGGGCTGCAGGGCATGCTCTCAGCATGGAGGTGGTGGCCCTGGGCTGCAGGGCATGCTCACAGCGTGGGGGTGGTGATGACAGCATGGAGATTGTGGCCATGGGCTGCAGGGGGTGGCTACAGTATGGAGGTAGTGGTGACATCATGTTGGTGATGGTCACATCGTGTAGATGATGGCCAAGAGCAGCAGGGAGTGGTCACAGCATGGAGGTGGTGGCCACATCATGTTGGTGATGGCCACATTGTGTAGGTGATGGTCACATCATGTAGGTGGTGGCCAAGAGCAGCAGGGAGTGGCCACGGTGTGGAAATGGTGGCCATGGGCTGCAGGACGTGCTCAGAGCATGGGGGTGGTGGTCATGAGCTGCAGGGGGAGGGCACAGCGTGGAGGTGCTGGTCATGGGCTGCAGGGGGTGGGCGCAAAGTGGAGGTGGTGGCCATGGGCTGCAGGGTTGGCCAGAGCAGGGAGGTGGTGGCCATGGGCTAGAGGTGGTGGTCACATCACCTAGATGGTGGCCATGTGCTGCAGGTGGCAGACACGTCGTGCAGATCGTGGCCACGTTATACACAGTGGCCACCCCACAGCAACAGGGATGGTGGCCACCCCCTTTAGCCCATAGCCACAGACACGGTGGCCACCCCGCACAGACTGTGGTCCCTCAACATGGACAGTAGCCCCCCAAAACAGACAGTAGCTGCCCTAGGCTCGCTCTCACCCCTACCGTCGCCGTCCAGGTCATCGGTCTCATCGGCCCAGCTGACTGGCTTGGGGATGTAGGTGGGCGCACCGCTGCCGCCATCCTCCGCCAGGAAATCAGTCAGGGTCAGGGTCTTCCCCTTCTTGTTCTTCTTCTTGGCTGCTGCGGGGTGGGGGGGTGGCCAGATTGGCACCAGGGCTCTGTCTGTACCCCCCCCTCCCCGCTGGTGGCAATGGGATGTGAGGAGGAGGCGGTGGGGGTCAAGAGCTGCATTCACACACAGCTGCCCCAAACCAGTGAGGAGCTCTGCCAGAACGGCATGGGTGTCACCAAATCAGGTGTAGAGCTCATCGGAATAGGCACGGAGGTCACCAAAACTGACACAGAGGTCACCAAAATGAGCATGGGATCATCAAAACTGGCACGGTTGCCAAACCTGGCAGAGCTCCTCAAAATCAGCACAGGGGCTGCCAAAATCGCACACAGTTCCCCAAAATCAGCTTGGGGTCACCAAAACTGACACAGGAGTCATCAAAGCTGGCACAAGGATCCCCAAAATTGGCACAGGGGTTGCCAAAACTGGCACAGAGGGTCACCAAAAGCACATGAAGATACCCAAAAACATGTTGAGAACCCCAAAATCTCACAGAGCTCCCCACAAACATGAAGAGGTCCCCAACACCAGCACAGGGATCACCAAAACTGACACAGAGCTCCACAAAACCAACATGGGGAGCCGGCAAAAGCACATGGAGACATCCAAAAACATGCAGAACTCTCCAAAATCTCACAAAGCTCCCCAAAACCAGCATGGGGGTCACCAAAACCAGCACACTGACTGCATGCTGCACAGGGCCAGCACCGCACTGCTGCCACCACGCACTGCACAGGCCCAGCACCATAGCACTGCTACCAAGAACAGAGCCCAGCAGCACACAGACATGATGATGGTGCACTGCACGAGTCCCAGCAGTGCATGGGGTGGTGCTGATCCACTGCATCACGCCCACAGTGCCCAAATGTCACTGTGCGTTACATCAGGCAAGCACTACCATGCTGCACCACACACTGCACAGAGCCCAGCAGTGTACAGATGTGATGAAGGTGCACTGCATGATGCCAGCAGTGCCCAGATGTCACTGCACAGTTCATAAAAGCAGCGCCACAGCACTGCCACTACGCTCTGCCCAGCACTGCCCAGAGAAGCAATGATGATGCACTGCACGAGTCCCAGCAGTGCACAGGGTGATGCTGGTGCACTGCACGATGCCAGCAGTGCCCAGATGTCGCTGCACACTGCAAAAGGCCAGCACCAGTGCTGCCATCAGCACTGCACACAGCACAGCAGTGCACAGGATGGCGCTGGTGCACTGTGTGGGGCCAGCAGGGCCCAGATGGCACTGTGCATCGTACATGGACAGCACCACAGCTGTCCACACTGCCACCACGCACTGCACAGAGTCCCAGCACTACACAAATGTGATGACGGTGCACTGCATGACTCCTAGCAGCATGTGGGGTGGTGCTGGAGCACTGCACAGGGTCAGCATTACCCAGATGTTACTGTGAATTGTACACAGCACCGCCACCATGCAATGCACAGAACCCAACCTTGCACCACTGCATGATGCCAGGAGTGCCCAGATGTCACTGCACAAGACCAGCACCACAGCACTGCACCACACAATGCACAGGGCCTGGTGCTGTACAAATGCTGATGATGGCACACTGCACAATTCATAGCAGTGCATGGGGTGGTGCTGGATCACTGCATGGGGCCAGCACTGCACAGATGTCACTGTGTGTTGCACACAGCCAGCACCACAGCACTGCACCACGCACTGCACAGATGTGATGAAGGTGCACTGCATGATGCCAGCAGTGCCCAGATGTCAGTGCACACTGCACAAGACCAGCGCCACAGCACTGCACCATGCACTGCAGAGGGCCCAGCATTGCACAGATGTGATGAAGGTGCACTGAATGAGCCCCAGCAGTGCACAAACACTACGATGGTGCACTGCATGATGCCAGCAGTGCCCAGATGTCAACGCATATTACACATGTCCAGCACCACAGCACTACACCACGCACTGCACAAAGCCCAGCACTGCACAAACGTGATGATGATAGTGCACTGCACGGGTTCCAACACTGCACCGGGTGGTGCTGATGCACTGCATGGGCTCAGCAGGCCCCAGATGTCACTGCGCATTGCACACGGCCAGCACTGCAGCGCTGCCACCACGCACTGCACAGAGCCCAGCAGTGCACAGAGAAACGATGATGGTGCACCGCACGATCCGCAGCCGTGCACGGACGCCGGTCAGGCCGGGAGAACCGGCCCGGACGCTGTCGCCGCACGGCACACACGTCACCCCGCGTTGCGCAGCGCCCGGAAGCGCTTCGGCTGTCCCCGTTCCCCGCACCCAGCCCCGCACCGCCGCTCCCGGCCCCGCACCGCGCCCCACGTGGACCCCCCCCGGCTCCGCGCCTGCGCAGTTCCGCGCCCGTCCCCTCCCCCCCCAATGGGCGCTGTGTTTTTGTGTTTTTGGGGGGGGGGGGGGGGGGGGCAAGGCCCGAAGGCCGCTCCCGGCCCTGAAGGCCCCGCAGAGCCGCGGTGCCCTCCCCCGCAACGCCGCCAACCCCTCGCCCGACCCCGTCTCGAAGCAGCGGTGGGGCAGCGGAGTGGGGAAGGGCTGCTCGGAGGTGGCTTTGGGGCGACCGCGGGGCGGTGTGGGGTCGGAGCCGCCGCGCGGCGCTCACCTGAGGCCGCCATCTTGGCAAGAGGCAGAGAGAGGGCGAAAGGCCCGGATGGAGCCGTCACGTGATCGCCGGAGCCACGCCCACTTCCGGCGGGGCGGGGCGCGGGAAACCCGGGGCGGGGGGGGGGGGTCGGAGGGGGAGTGCGCAATGCCGCGTGTGCGGTGGGCACGTGGGCGGTGCGTCACAGAGTGACAGAATGGCGCGGGTTGGAAGGGAGCTCAGGGATCACGGAGCTCCAACCCCCCGCCACACGCAGGGCCACCAACCTCCACGTTTCACAGCAGCCCAGGCTGCCCAGGGCCCCATCCAGCCTGGCCTCCAACACCTCCAGGGATGGACGGGGCATCGCAGCCTCTCTGGGCAGCTGTTCAGCCCCTCACCGCTCTCACAGCACACAACTTCCCTGACATCCAACCTCCATCTCCCCTCCCTCAACCATTTCCCCTCATCCTGCTCTCATCTCCCCTTTCACAGAGCTGCCTCCCCTCCTGTCTGCAGGCTCCCTTCAGGCACTGCAGGCTGCACTGAGCTCACCCCCAGCTTCTCTTCTTCATGCTGAACGAGTCCAGCTCCCTCAGCCTGGCTTTGCAGGGCAGTGCTGCAGCCCCTGCTCATCTCCAGCTCCTCTGGACCCTCTCCAGCAGCTGCCTGCCTTTCCTGTCCTGGGGGCTCCAGCCCTGGACGCAGTGCTGCAGATGGTACACGAGAGCACACAAGATGCTCACAAGAGCAGAGCAGAGGGGGACGATCGCCTCCCTGTCCCTGCTGCCACCCCTGTGCTGATGGAGCCCAGGATCCCATTTGCTTTCCGAGCTGCAGTCACACACTGCTGGCTCACGTTCAGCTTCTCATCCCTCGGGACCCCCAGGTCCTTCTGTGCAGGGCTGCTCTCAAGGATGCTCCTTCCGATCTGTATGGATACCTGCCTTTCCTCCGGTCCTAGTGCAAAACCAAGTGTACTGATATGTGTGTTTGTGTGTCTGTTCATCTGTCTCTCCATCCCAGTCCCCGTGTAACGCAGCCCTTTGTGCAATGCACCCCCACACCCCCATGCACCGCTGGCCTTGTGCAATGACTGCTCACGCCTCCCCCCATCCCCCCGTGCATTGCTGGCCATTCTGCATTGCATGGTGATGAACCCGTGTGCAGCTGGCTCTTGGGAAGTGAGCCAGAATGTGTGTCCTCCTCCAGACTGTGTGCCACCAGTCTGTGTACAATGTGTGGCCACTCATTGCTGTGTAATGCAGGTTCTAATGCAGTGCACCATCACAACCCGCCATGCACCACTAGTTCACATGCAATGCAGTCGCTCCCCTGTGCAATGCAGGTCCTCGTGCAATGCACCATCACCTCCCTGTGCTCCACCAGACCACGCACAACACACAGCCACTCCCTTGTGCAACGTGGCCCCTTGTGCAATGCATGGTGCACTACTGCTTCTCGTGTGTTGCACCAGCATTGCCTGGTGTCCAATGGAGCATATCATTTGTTCAGTGCATCATCGTGCCCCTCCGTGCACCAGCAGTTGTGGAATGCACAGTGATGCCCCCTCTGTGCACCT
The DNA here is from genome assembly GCF_019238085.1 of Lagopus leucura. Taxonomy (NCBI): domain Eukaryota; kingdom Metazoa; phylum Chordata; class Aves; order Galliformes; family Phasianidae; genus Lagopus; species Lagopus leucura. The sequence continues at coordinate 22,391 of NW_024969075.1, read as the reverse complement.
CCTCTTCTTGTGCAACGCGTGGTCAGTCCTCCCCATGCACTTTTGGCACTTCTGCAATGCACAACCACTCCTCCCTGTGCAATGCAAGTCCTTGTGCAATGTGCAATCACCCCCCTATGCATTGCTGGGGCTGTGCAATGAATGGTCATGCCCATCACTCCCTCTCTCACTCTCTCTCCTTTCCTCCCTCCCTCCCTCCCTCCCTCCCTCCCTCCCTCCTTCCTTCTTCCCTCTTTCCCTCTCTCCATCCATCTCTCCATTGCTCTATTTCTTCCTCCCTTCTCTCCCTCCATCTATCTGCCCATCTATCCCTCCCTTTCTCCTTCCTTCTCTCCCTCTCTCCTTCCCTCTCCTTCTTTTCCCCTTTTTTCTCCTTTCCTCCTTCTCTCCATCCATTCTTCCTTCCCTCTCTCTATTCCTCCTTCCCTCCATTCTCCCATCCCTTCCTCTCTTCCTCCCTTCCTTTCTTTCCTTCCCTGTTTCCCTCCCTCCTACCCCTCTCACCCTCCCTCCATCCCTTCCTCCTTCCTTCCCTCTCCATCTCTCCATCCCTCCCACCTCTTTTCCTCCCTCCATCTCGCATCCCTCCATCCTTCCCTCCCTCCTTCCCTTCTTCCCTCCCCCTGCTTCTCTCCCCACCTCCCCCTCCCCTCTCCTCTCTCTCTCCCTCTCTCCCTCCCTCCATTCCTCCCTCCCTCTCTCCCTCCACCTCTCCCTCCATCTCTCCATCCATCCATTCCTCTCTCCACCCCTCCCTCCATTCATCCCCACTTCTCTCTCTACCTCCATCCTTCTCTCCTTCCCTCCCTCCCCTCTCTCATATCTCCACCCCTCCTTCCTTCCCCCAACCCATGCCTCAGTTTCCCCACCACACACACTGCGCTGAGCCCCATCTTTGTCACTTTGCTCCTTTATTTGTGGGGCAGGGGGTGGCACCTCGCCGTCCCCCCCCTCAGTAGCTGCGCACTTTGACCTCTTTGCTCTCGGACACCACTTTGCCATCCACCGTCCTCTGGGTGCTGCGCTGCGTAGTGACCGTCCCCTCCGTCCCCAGAGCATCCTGCAGACTGTGGGGCAGCGGGTGTCCCCGTGTCACACACTCCTATGTTACCCACTCCTGTCACCCACCCCTGTGTCACCACCCCTATGTGACCCACCCCTGTTACCCACTCCTGCCACCCACCCCTGTGTCACCCACCCCTATGTGACCCACCCCTGTTACCCACTCCTGCCACCCACCCCTGTGTCACTCAGCCCCATGCCACCCTTCCCCACTGCTACCCCAAGGAACTTGGAGGGGACATTGGGGCTGGGGAGGGGTTGGGGTGCCTGGCCACTGGGTGCTACCACTGTCCCTGTGCTGTCCCCAGATGTCCCAGCAGACAGGATACGGACATGTTTGTACCCACAGCTCATCTCTGGTGGGTGTCACTGTCCCTTTGCTGTCCCTACAGAATCCCCACTGGGTGTCACCGCTGTCCCTTTGTTATCCCTATAGGATTCCTCAGGGGTGCCACTGCTGTCCCCTTTTTGTCCCTATAAGGCCACCAGAGGTCAGGACCTGCACCTCCCAGAACTGGGGCTTGCCCCATTGAATGCCACCACTGTCCCCTTGCTGTCCCCAAACATCCCAGAGGATGGGACATAGACATCTCAACATTTGGTCTCACCCCACTGAATGCCACCATCACAGTCCCTAAAGGACTACACAGGGGCTCACCCCACTGTGAGCCAGCACTGTCTCCTGTCTGTTCCTGTAGGGTCATGGAGGTCAAAATGTGGATTTCCCACCACTGGGGCTCGACACTGATGGATGCCATCATTATCCCCTTGCTGTCCCCTCTTTGTTCCTATAGGGCCACAGAGGTCAGGACCTGCTCATCCCAACACTTGGTCTCACCCCACTGAATGCCACCACTCTCCCCTCTATCTGTCCTGTATCCCCTCCGTCTGTCCCTGTAGGGTCACAGAGGTCAGAACTTGGACTTCCCAGCACTGGGACTCAACAATGATGGATGCCATCGTTGTCCCCTCACTGTCCCCTCTATGTCCCTATAGGGCCACAGAGGTCAGGACCTACACAACCAAGTGCTGGGTCTCTCTCCACTGAATGCCACCACTGTCCCCTTGCTGTCCCTAAACATTCCAGCGGATGGGACATGGACATCCCAACACCAGGGCTCAGCCCACTGTGTGCCATCATATCTGTCCTTACAGGGTCATGGAGGTCAGAATGTGGACTTCCCACCACTGGGGCTCAACACTAATGGATGACAATGTTGTCCCTTCACCGTCCCCTCTCTACCCCTAGAGGACCACAGAGGTCAGGACCTACACATCCCAACACCAGCTCTCACCCCACCCAGATGCCCCACAGCCCCACAGTGGTGCCACCCCCCATGTCCCACCTGAACCCCTCTCCTCCCTCGAGCAGCGCACGGTACGTGGCAATCTCAGCCTCCAGCTTGCTCTTGGCGTCCTGCAGTGCGCAGTGCTCCCGGTTCTGACGCTGCAGTTCTGCCCGTGCCTGCGCCAGCTCCTCCTCCCCGCGCAGGATCAGGCCCTGCAGCTGCTCCAGCTGTGCCCCGTATCGCGCCTCTGTCTCTGCCAGGCTGCCCTCCAGCCCTGCGTTCTGCAGTGTGACCCCAAGAGCTCAGTGGGGGTAAGGGGCCTGAACCCTCCCCTCCCCCCAATTCCCTCACTCAGTGGGGTCATCCCCTATGAGGTTGGGGGCTCTTGGGATCAGGGACATCCATGTAGTCACTCATTATGGGACTGAGTGGTTTGTGGGACCGCTGTGGGGTCACATGCTATGGGGTTGGGGGCTCCTGGGCATCAGGAAGCCCCATGGAGTCACTCTTTATGGGGCTGAATGCCTTACAGAACCTCCGTGGGGACACCCCCTACAGAGTTGGGGGCTCATGAAGACAGGGACCCCCATGGACCCACACTTGATGGGGCCAGGTGGCTCACAGGAACCCCATACTGTTGCACTCTAAGGATCAGGAGGCTGGTGGGACCCCTGTGGATTTGTACTCTGTGGGGTTGGGGGGGCTGGTGGGATCCCCATGAGGTAAAGTACTATGGGGCTGGGGGCTCTTGGGACCCCTATGGAGTTGTACTTTATGGGGTCAGGGGGTTGGTGGGACCCCCATGGGGCAGCACTCTATGGGGTCGGAGGCTCATGGGGTCAGGGACTCCCATGGACACCCACTTTAAGGGGCTGGGTGGCTCACAAGACACTTCTACAGGGTTGGGGGGCTGTTGAGATCCCAATGGGGTCACACGCTATGGGGTTGGTGGCCGTGGGGTCACTCTATGGAGTCAAAATGCTGTGCAGTCACTCTCTATGGGGTCAGGATGCTGTGGGGTCACTCCCTATGGGGTCAGAGGACTGTAGGTTCACTCTACAGCGCCAAGATGCAGTGGGGTCATTCTCTTTAGGATGAGAGGGGTGTGGGGTTACTCTATGGGACCGGGGGGCTGTGGGGTTGTGCTTTGGGGTCACCTGGCTGCGCAGGGCATCCAGGTCGATCTCCAGACTCTGCACTGAGCGGCGCAGCTCCAGCAATCGGCTCCGTGCTGTGTCCACCTCCTTTGTGCTCTGTGTCACCTCCAGCGTGGTCTCCGTGATCTGGGGTGGTGTGGGGAGGGGAGTGGGGGGCACAAATAAGTCCAGGGAAGTCAGCAAAATGGAGCCCATAAGGAGGATCCCCAGTGTTGGGTGAAGATTGCATTGGAAGATGCTCCCACTGCGGGGTCCCCATTGGTTGTGGGGTGTCCCTAATATTGGGTAAGGACAGCGCTGGGAAATGTTCCCACTATGGGCCTGGTGTCCCCTGTGAATGGGGTGTCCCCCAAGAGATGTGCCCTGTGTGCGACTGATAGAGGGCCACCAGGACACCCCACAGACCACCCCAAGGATTGTAGGAACAGCCCAAAGTCTCCTTGAAAGACCCCAAAGACCACTGGAACGCCCCAAGAACTATAGGAACACCCCAAAGACCACCAGAATACCCCAAGGGCCATTGGAACACTCCAAGGACTATACGAACACCCCAAAGACCACCTTGAAAGACCCCAAAGGCCCTTGGAATGCCACAAGGACTATAGGAATGCCCCAGTGACTGTAAGAACAGCCCAAAGACCACCAGAACATCCGAAGAACTATAGGAACACCCTGAGGACTATAGGAACACCCCAAAGACTCCTTGAAAGACCCCAAAGACCACCGGACCATCCCAAGAACTACAGTTACACCCCGAGGACTATTGAAACACCCCAAAGACCCCTTGAAAGACTCCAAAGACCCCCTAGGACTGTAGGACCACCTGCTGCCCCCACTGCTTCTCCAGCTCCTCCAGGTTCTTCTTGGCCAACACGTCGTATTGCGCCCTCAGCTCTGCCAGTGCCTGGCCCAGGTCCTGCGCCTGCGGTGCGTCCACCTCCACCGTCAGCCCCGCGGAGGCCGCCTGGGCCTGCAGTGCATTCACCTCCTGCCAGGGGACAGCAGGTCCTGGTTTGTCCCCGTGTGCCCTTGATGCGTCCCCAGCACTTCTGTGATGTGTTCCACGCATGTCCCCAGCGTGTCCCTGATGTGTCCCCGGTGTGTCTGTGGTGTGTCCCTGGCATGTTCTCAGTGTGCCCCCACTGCGTCCCTAATGTACCCCCAACATGTCCTCAATGTGCCCCACTGTGTCCCTGAGGTGTCTCCAGTGTGTCCTCTGTGTGCCTAACGCATTCCCAACATGTCCCCACTGTGTCCCTAATATGGTGTCCCCAATGTTTCCCTAATGTGTCCCCAGTGTGTCCCCAACATGTCCCCAGTAGGTCCCCAATGCACGTGTCCCCACTGTGTTCCTATGTCCCCAGCATGTTTTCAATGCGTACCCAATGCGTTCCCAACATATCCCCAGTGTGTCCCCAGCGTGTCCTCAATGTATACACAATGTGTTCCCAACACTTTCTAGATGTGTACTCAGTCTGTCCCTGATGTGTCCCCAACACGTCCCCAGATTGTTCCCAGTGTGTCTCAAATATGTCCCTAATGTGTTCCCAATGTGTACCCAGTGTGTCCCTAATGTATCCCCAACATGTTGTACCCAATCCATTCTCAACATGTTCCCACAATGTCCCCAGTGTGTCTCTAATGCGTCCCTAATGTTCTCAGTGTGCACCTGACATGTTCCCAATGCGTTCCCAGTGTGTCCCCAATGTGTCCTCAATGTGTTTATGATATGTCCCCAACATGTCCTTAATGTGCCCCAACGTGTTCTCAACGTGTCCCCAACGTGTCCTCGATGTGTCTTTGATGTGTCCCTGATGCTGCCCCACCCCACCTCCTCGTGGTTCTTCTTCATGAAGATGAGCTCCTCACGCAGTGCCTCGATCTCCCCCTCCAGCTGCAGCCGTGCCATGTTGGTGTCATCCAGCACCTTGCGCAGCCCCGCAATGTCGCTCTCCACTGATGTGCGGATGGCCAGCTCTGCCTCGTACCTGCAGGGCACCGGCTCCGGTCTGTTATCCCACCCCACCCCACCCCACCCCACCCCATCCCATCCCATCCCATCCCATCCCATCCCATTCCATCCCATCCCATCCCATCCCATCCCATTCCCATTCCACAAATCACACCCCATCCCTTTTCTTTTCCATTCCCATCCCCATCTTCCCATCCCATTCCACCCATATCCCATCCCATCCCATCTCATCCCATCCCATCCCCATCCCATTCTCATCCCGTCCCAATATCAATCCCATCCCCATCCCATCTCTTCCCATCCTCCCATTCCCAACCACGTCTTTCTCCACATTCCCATCCAATCCCAATTCCCATTTATGTCCTCATCCCACTCCTGGCCCTGTCCCCATCTTATCCCCATCCATGCCCCCACCCCAACCTCCCACCCCTGCTGTCCCTGTCTCACTCACTTCACCCTGAAGTCATCGGCTGCCAGCCGCGCGTTGTCGATCTGCAGCACAGTGCGGGCGTTCTCCACTGCGCAGTCATAGATCTGTGGGGCCGGTTTGGGGTCACAGGGCGTGAGGACCCCCAGTGTGCCCCAGGGAGGGGGGGGGAGGAGGGGGGGGCTGGCAGTGAACTCTTGTCCATGTCCTTGTCCCCATACTCGTCCCCATTTCTGTCCCCATGTGACTTCAGGAAGGGGTGACCCCACTGTTCTATAGGGTGGCGCTGGCTGTGGGGCTCATCTGCTTAACAAAGGAGCATTAATTGACCCCCCTCCCTTGGCCCCCATGGGCTTGGTCACAGCCCCACGTGGTGTCCCCACTGGGTGCGTCCCCACCCCACAGGATCATTTCTCCTTGGCTCAGCTCCGGGTGCGATGTCCACCCCCTCCCAACACCATGCAGGTTAATGCTTAACCCGTGACAACTGCTGGCAGAGCCCTGGGGATGCGATGCCAGGAAGTGGGGCATGCTGATGGGGCCCAGAGGACGTGGTGCCGGTGCCCCAACCTACCCCCTTCCCACCCCTACCCCGACCAAACTCAACCCAACACCATCTCCATCTGCAATCCCACTGCATCTCCTAACCCCACCCCATTCCCATCCCCATCCCAACCCCTATCCAACACCAACCCCACCCCATCCCAACACCAACCCCATCTTCATTCCACCCTCATGCCCATCCTAACCCCGACTCCACTGCCATCCCAGTCTCAGCCATCCCCATTCCATCCTCAACACAACCTCAACCCATTCCCATTCCCAGCTCAACCCCAACCCATCCCAACCCCAACCCCATCTCCTTCCCATCCTCATCCGAACTCACCCCATTTTCATTCTAACCCAATCCCATTTCCATTCCCATCATAACTCTATCCTAATCAAACTCCATTTCCATTCCCATCCCATCTCTATCTTCATCCTAACCCAACCCCATTCTCATTTCCTTTCCCATTCCCTTCCCTATTTCTACCTGAACCCCGCCCTATCCTAACAGTCTCAATCCCAATCCTATTCCCATTCCCATTCCCATACCACCCAATCCCCCTCCCAACCCCGATCCCATTCCCATTCCTATCCCACCCCATCCCCAACCTGACACAATCCCAGTTGCATTCCTACTCCCATTTCCACCCCGTCCCACCCCACTCCATCCCAACCCCAACACAAACTCCATTCCCATTCCTATTACCATTTCTACCTTAACCCCTCCCCATCCTAATCCAAGCCCATTCCCATTCCTATCCTCATCCTAATCCAGCCCCATACTCATTTCCATTCCAACCCCAAACCCAACCCCATTCCCATTCCTATCCCACCCCATTCCCATCCTAACACAATCCCAATCCCATTCCTATTCCTATTCCCATCCCCATCCCAACCCCAAAATGAACTCCATTCCCATTCCTATTCCCATTTCTACTCTAATACCTCCCCATCCTAATCCAAGCCCATTCCCATTCCTATCCTCACCCTAATCCAGCCCCATTCTCATTCCCATCCCCATCCCCATCCCCATCCCAACCCCAGCTCCATTCCCATTCCTATTCCCATTTCTACCCCGACCCCTCCCCATTCTAATCCAGCCCCATTCCCATTCCTACCCCAATCCCATCCCCTGCCACACCCCTCACCTTGTCACGCAGCTGCTGGATGGTGTCCCAGTAGTTCCCCCAGTCGCGGGTGCTGGGTCCCCTCTTGGCCAGGCTCTCCCGGATCTGTGCCTCCAGGCGCCGGTTGTTGTTCTCCAAGCTGCGCACTTTCTCCAGATACGTGGCCAAGCGCTCGTTCAGATCCTGCATCGTCTCCTTCTCGTTCTGCGCCACCCCAGACCCGGACAGCAGCATACCGCCCCCATAACCTGCCCCATAGCCAGCCCCATAGCTTGCCCCATAGCCGCCTCCATAGCCACCCCCATAGGTGCTGGCGGTGCGGCTGATGGAGATGCGTGAACCCGACCCCCCGGCCCCGGCGTAGACGCTGGCAGCGCTGCTATGGGGCGCGAGGCGACGGATGCTCCCGGTGCGGGATGAGGTGGAGAAAGTGGTGCTGCGGGACAAGCTCATGGTGACGGATGAACGGACAGATGGACGGACGGACAGATGAGTGGGCGGTTGGATGATTGGCGGCGGGGATTTATAGGAAGCGCCAAGCAGGGGGCGGCCCCAAAGAGCCGTTGGCCCTTCGCCGATCCCTGGAAGGTGCGGCCGGATCCCGTGCCTTTGGGAATGGCAACGGGAGGGGGGAACGTAGGGGGGGCACAGGGAGAGCTCGGCCCCAGGGCCTCACTGCCCCAGGGGGACGCAGCTCCACAGGAACAAGGCTCAGCACTCTGCATTGCAGGGAACCAGGACTCGGCCCCACATATTTAGGGGGACCCCAGGGGTGTCCTTGGGGACGCTCTGGGGGCACTTTTATGGACATCTCAGGAACACTTTGGAGACACTTTGGGGTCTCTTTGGAGATACTTAGGGGACACCAAGGACTCCATGCAGACACTTTGGGGATACTTTGGGGACACTCCAAGAAAACGCTAGGGACACCTTGGGGGCACCTTGGGGTCTCCTTGGGGACACTTTGTGGACACTCCAAGGAACACCTTGGGGACACTTTGGGGACACTTTGGGGGCACTCTGGGGTGTCCTTGGGACCCCACCCTCTACCTCCATGATCCCGCTGGATCCCCTCCCCACCCTCCTCCCCTCCCCTCCCTCCCTTATCTCCTGGCTCAGAGATGCATCAGCACCGCATTCCGCCCTTATCGTCCCATCGCTGAACGCACAAGGACGTGGGGGGGAGGGGGTGGGGGAGCTGTGGACTTTTGCACGACTGCATGCCTTTGCACAGGCGTTCACTTCTGTGTGTGTGCAGCACACAGACCCATCTCCATGCAAGCTTATGGTGCTCACCAGCTTCTGTCTGCTGCAAAAACGGGCATTTCAGCACCGGAATGTGTTTTCAGCCTTGCACGAGGGCACGCTTTGCATGAGCACACACTTCTCCACGAGCACATGCTGCTTCAAAAGCACCCCCTGCTATAAAAATGGCTGTGTGCTCCTTGCACTTTTTGCATGAGTGCACACTTTGCATGAGCATGCACCTTTGCAAAAACACTTTCCCTTACACAAACAGGGCCTCTGCGTGTGAACTGCTGTGTTGCACGAGCACGCACCTTTGCACAAGCATGTCTTACGAGCACCGTCTTTTGCACAAGCACAGGCCTTTGCATGAGCTCCAAACTGCACAAGCACATGACTTTGCAGGAGTGCGCTCCCTTGCACAAGCACAGATCTTTGCACAAGCACAGACCTTTGCATGAGCTGAAGACCCCAAGCTGTCACCTCGTAACCCCATAGTGCCACATCATGACCCCATGGTGTCACTTTGAGCCCATGATGTCACCTGAAGACCCCGTGGTGTCAGCTTGAGCCCCCAGAGTGACACCTGATGATCCCCTGGTGCCACCTGAAGCCCTCGAGGTGTCACCTCAGAACTTCATAGTGCCACCACAAGTCCCCATGGTGTCACCCTGACCCCCCCAAAGAGCCACTATGAAATCCTCCAGGGTGTCACCTCATGACCCCAAAGTGCCACCTTAAGACCCCATAGTGTCACCTGGATCCCCGATGGTGTTACCTTGATCCCCCAGAGTGCCACCTGCAGACCCCAAAATGCCACCTGCAGTCCCTAGGGTGTCACCTCAGTGCCACAGTGCCACCTGATGACCCCATTATACCACCTGAAGACCCCAAGATATCAGCTCACGAGCCCATAGTGCCACCTCAAGTTCCCATGGTGTCACCCTGAGCCCCCAGAGTACCACCTGAAGCCCCCAGGGCCTCACCTTGAGCCCCCAAAAGCCACCTGAAACCCCCAGAGTGTCACCTCATGACCCCAAAGTGCCACCTGAAGCCCACAAGGTGTCACCTTGAGCCCCCAAAGTGCCACCTGGAGACCCCATAGACCCAGCCCGAGACCCCCCCCCCCCCCCCCCCGGGCACACCCCAACCTCCATCTGTGTTTGGGTGTTTCTGTGGAGGAGGGGTGGCAGGTAATGGTGACGATGACGTGGTGACGTGGGGCCACCAGCCCATCAGCGCTGTCCCCGTCACCAAAGCCTGGCCCAGCCCAGTGCAAACAAAGGCAGGCGCAGAGCTTTGGCCCCCACCCAAAATTCCGCCCCAACCCCCACCCTGGGAGGACAACGAAGGGTCAACAACCTCAGGGGGGGATGGGGGTGAGAATATTGAGGTGGGGACCTCAGGGTGGCACACAGGGCCTGGGGGGGGAGCTGGTTGTTGTCGGTGTTGTGGAGGGGGGGGGGGAATTTATGGGCGCTGGTGGGGACCCCCCTCCCCGTTCTATAGGGCTGGGGCTGCGCTATGGGGACGTGCCCATCTTTCCGTGTCTCAGTTTCCCCATTGTAAGAGGGTCTCATAGAGTTGCACCCTCCCATCCCTCGTGCCCCAGTTTCCCCACCTGAAAGGGGGGGGGGAGGTCATAGTGTTGCTCCTTCCCCCCTCCCCCCCTTGTGCCTGTTACCCCACTTGTAGGGGGCCTCTTTGGGAAATCCCCACCCCCTCCAGGGGCTGCGGGAATGGCAGGAAGGTCTCACACAGCCCACAGACCCTTGCCCCCATCCACCCCCCTCTCCCAAGCCCATCCCGCCGGCGCGCTGAGAACTGGGAATTCCTTTGAGATAAGAGTGGCTCCGGGAGGAGCTGTGTGGGGTGGGGGAGGACATTCCATAGAGCCGGGGAGAGAGTGGGGGAGGGGGGCATTTCCTGGGGGTTGGGATGGGGGGGGATATTTCTCCTGGCCAGGCCAGTGGAGGCTGGGACAGGGATGGGTTGTTGGCCATGATGGGACAGCGGTTGGTGGCCATAGTGGGACGAGGACAAGTTGGTGGCCATAGTGGGACATGGACAGGAGGTCACAGTGGGACTGGAACAGGTTGGTGGCCGTGGTGAGACAAGGACAGGTGGCCACTGTGGGACATGGAAAGCAGGCCATGATGAGACAGGGACAGGTCGGTGACAGGGGTGGGACAGGGAGAAATGGTGGGACAGGGATGGATTGGTGGCCATAGGGGGACAAGAATGGGTGGCCATCATGGGAAAGGAACAAGGGACTGTAGTAGGACAGAGAGAGGTGGTGGCTGTAGAGGGACAATGGTTAGTAGCCATAGTGGGACAGGGACAGGTTGGTGGTGGTGGGACAGGGATGGGTTGGTGGCCATGGTGGGACAGTGGTTGGATGCCATCGTGGGACAGGGTGGCCATCATGGGATGGGATTGAATTGTTGGCCGTGGTAAGACATGGATGGGACGGCAGGACAACCACTGTTCCCCATAGTGTGAGCTCCCTGGGCTTCTCCACATGGATGAAGGGATGTGCTGGGGACACAGCAGTGCAGACATGGACTGAGGACACAAGGGGGGTCTGGGATTTGGGGACATGCTTCAGGGACTGTGTTTGGGAATGGGATTTGGGGACAGACTTTGGGAACTCCATTAGGGGCTGGGATTTGGAGACACTCCTGCAGGTGGATATCATGGTGGGTGGCAGCTGCATTTGGGGCCGAGCATTGAATTCACATCAAGTGAACACAGTGTAGATCCGATGTGCCACAGCAACCCCAATGGATCCCAGCAGATCCCAGTAGATCCCAGTAAGCCACAGTGGATCCCAGTAAGCCACAGTGGATCGCAGCCGTTCCGAAGGGGTTAACGGAGCAGCACAGCGCTCCTCCCCTGGGCGGCAGGATGCAGCCCCGCTCACCCGCCCCACAGCTGGCCCGTCCTGTCCTACAACCCCTACCACAATCCTACAACCCGTCCTGCAACCCGCACCGCAATCCTGCAACCTGTCCTGCAACCCACCCCACAGCCGTCCTCCTGCCCGCCCCACAATCCATCCTGCGGCCCTTCCTGCAGCCCCATGGCGCAGCCCGCCCTATAGCCCGCCCCATAGCCCGGCCCACCGCCCTCCCCACACCTCCCTCCTCCTACGCAGCGCGGCGCTCCGACACTATTCCCAAAACTCTCCTGTAACCTTTCCCAAAACCCTTCTCCAGATTGTCTTCCAGCCTTCCCAAAACCTTCTCCCAACCCTACAACCTTCTTCCAACACTACAACCGCCTCCCAGCCTTCTTCCAATCCTATAAATCTTCCAACCTTCTACCAACACTACAAACTCCTTCCAAACTTCTTCCACCCCTACAACCATTTTCCATCCTTCCTCCAACCCTACAACCTTCTTCAAATCCTACAACCTTCTCTCAACCTTCTCCCAACCCAACCATCTTCCAAACTTCTCCTAACCCTACGGCCTCCTTCCAACCTTCTACCATCTTCCAACCCTACAACAACCTTCCAACCTTTCTCCAATCCTACAACCTTCTTCCAATCCTGTAACTTTCTTCCAACCGTCTTCTAACTTCCCTCCAACCCTATAAACATCTTCTAACCTTCCTCCAACCATCTTCTAACCTTCTTCCAATCCTGCAACCATCTGCCAGCCCTACGACCTTCCTCCAGCCTTCCTCCAACCCTAAAACCTCAGCCCCTCTGACCCACCATGTCTGTCACCATCACCAGGAAATCTGTGCGGAGCAGCTCGGCCGTCCCAGTCCGATCCTTCAGCTCCCGCTCCTTCACCGCCCGCCCTGCTGTGAGGATGAGCGCAGCCTCAGCCTTCGGCACCATCAGTGGGAGCCATTTTGGGGTGGGGGGGATGCAGCGGGGTCCTGTGACCGTATCTGGGGGTGGCATCGCAGCCGTCACCGTCAATCAGAGCCTCCTGACCCCCCTCAACCTGGAGATTGACCCCGACATCCAGCAGGTGCGCAAGGAGGAGAAGGAGCAGATCAAGACCCTCAACAACCGCTTTGCTTCCTTCATCGACAAGGTGAGGCCCCCCCATAGCTGCCCCCATTGTGTCTGGGTGGCACCCGGGGTGGGGGGGAGGGGGGAGGAAGGGGGTCACAACTGTTTCCTGAGCTCTGGTGACCCTGAAGTCCCCTGGGGGTGGGGTGGGAGGTGGCTGTGAGACTGCGAGGGCATTCTGAGCCTGCAGGGACACTGAGAGACCCCCCCCAGGGACATCCTGAGCCCTCTTAGGGACACTGAGAAACTTCTGGGGACACTGAGACTCCTTCAGGGACCTCCTGAGCCCCCCTTAGGGACATTGAAACCCCCCTGGGGGACTGAGACACTTTCAGGGATCTTGAGATCCCCTTAAGGACATTGAGAACCCCTTGGGGACACTGAGTCTCCCTTAAGGACATTGAGACTTTTGGAGGACACTGAGACACCCTCAGGGACACCGAGACTCCCTTAGGGACCTCCTGAGACCCTTGGGACATTGAGACACTTTGGGGAACATCAAGACCCCCTCGGGGACACTGAGACACTTTTGGGAACATCCTGAGCCACCATAGGAGCAGTGAAAGCCCCTTGGGACATTGCGACCCCCTTAGGGAAATCCAGAGCCCCTTAGGGACATCCCAATCCCCCTTAGGGATATTGAGACATCTGGGGACATTGAGATCCCCTTAAGGACCTTCAGAACCCCTTAGGGAACTCCTGAACCCCTTGGGGATGCTGAGACACTTTTGCGAACATCCCAAGTCCTCTTAGGGCCGTTGAGGGAACATTAAGGCCCCCCTTACGGACACCCTTGGCCCCTTAAGGACATTGAAACTTCTTTGGGGACATTGTGACCCCCATGGTGACTTCTGAGCCCCCTGGGGACTTGCTGAGGGGGACTCTGGGGACACTGAAACACCTTTGGGGGCATTACAGTCCTTTGGGGACATACTGAGCCCTTTGGGGACATTGAGACCTCCTTAGGGACTTACTGACCCTCTTTCGGTCCTCTGGGACTCCCTGAGCCCCTTGGGGACCTCCAAGCTCCTTCAGATGCATCCTGAGGCCCTTGGGGACATTGGGACCCCCCCTGGGGAGCCCTCTGTCCCCTTTGGGATCTTCTAAACCCCTTGGGAACATCCTGGAGACATTTGGAAATCTTTGGGGACACTGAGATCTCCTTGGGGATATCATGTTCCCCTCTGGAAACTGCCAACCCCTTTGCACACATTTTAGACCCATTTTGGACCCCCCTGGGGACACTGTGACCCCCTAAAGGACCTGCTGTCCCCCTTGGGAACACTCTGGGGGTACATCCATGTTCCATCCCAGTACCAGACATGGTGACAAAGCTGAAGGGGGGGGGGGAGTGGTGTGAGGTGGGACCTGGGGTGGTGGTGGCACTCCCGTTCTGTCCCATTGTCCCCTTTTTGTCCCCCTCCACTGCAATCAGTCCCCCTACCAGCGTCTCATTACTGTGTCCCCATAACTGCCACCCCCACGTCCCATATTTCATATCCCAACTCCACGTCCCACTCACCCACTTGCCCACCTCCAACATCCCCATGTGTCCTCATATCCCCATGTCCCCACATCCTCATATCCAACATTTCTACAGCCCCTTGTCCCTATTTATTCACAGCCCCACGTCTCAATGTCTCCATGTCCCCAAATACCCACATTCCCCTTTCCCCATGTACTCACATCTCCACGTCCCCATGTCCCCATATAACCACAACCCCACATCCCCGTATCCCACATCCCCATGTCCCCATTTCCAATGCCTCCATGGCCACACACCCCACATCCCCCTGTCCCCATATACCCACAACCCCACATCCCCATATCCCAGTGTTCCCATATCTGCACATCCCCGTGTCCCCCTATCCAACACCTGTGACCCCACACCCCCACATCCCCATATCCAATGCCTCTGCAACCCCACTTCCCCCTGTCCCTATATACTCACATCCCCGTGTCCTCACATCCCTGAATACCCACATCCCCACATCCCTATGTCCCTACATCCCCCCCCATCCCCATACCCAATGCCTCCATGACCCCACTCCCCCCCCCCCCCCCATCCCCATCCTCGTACCCCACACAGCACGGTGACCCCCCTGCGTCCCCCCTCTCCCCAAGGTCCGGTTCCTGGAGCAGCAGAATAAGATGTTGGAGACCAAATGGAGTCTCCTGCAGTCTCAGCAGCCACAGCGCAGTGACCTGCGGGGGCTCTTTGAGGGCTACGTGGGGTCCCTGAGGAGGCAGCTGGAGGGGCTGGGCCAGGAGCGGCTGCGGTTGGAGGCTGAGCTGGGCAGCATGCAGGGGCTGGTGGAGGACTTCAAGAACAAGTGAGGAGGGGGCAGCTGGGTGGCCCTCAGGTGGTGGGATGGGATGGGGTTGTCCCCTCCGAGCAGCACTGTGCTGGCTTTGGTTTATGGGGTGATCGACCCAATGCACTGGAAAGGGGCTCCCCATGTCCCCCTTGTCCCCATCTCTGTGTGTCCCTGCGTCCCCTTTTCCCCATTTCTTCCATGCCCCACATCCCCACATCCAAGTTCCCATTTCCCCATACCCCGTATCCCCATGCCCTTGTACCCCTGGGTCCCAATGTCCCCACGCCCCGTGTCCCCCTGTGTCCTTACATCTTTGGATCCCCATGGCTGCCATGTCCCCGTGTTTCCTGTCCTCACACCCCCCCATAACTCCCTTGTCCCTCATTCCCCATGTCCCTGTATCTCTGGGTCTCCACATGCCTACATTCCCATTTCTCCATGTCCTCCATCCCTTCCACATCCCATGTCCCCATGTCCTTGCCCCTCTGTGTCCCCATGTCCCCACACTAAGCCCTCTACCCTGCAGGTACGAGGAGGAGATCAACCACCGCACTGAGAAGGAAAATGAGTTTGTGCTGCTGAAAAAGGTGAGTGGGCTATGGGTAATGTGGCTGGGGGACAACGAAACTGGGAGTGATGGGGCTGAGTGATGGGACTAGGAATAATGGGGCTGGGCATAGTGAGGCTGGGGGTGATGGTGATGGGAGGCAGTGGGGCTGGAGGACTTGGAGACAGGAGCAATGGGGCTGGAGGGCAGTGGGGTCAGGGGCAATGGGGCTGGGGGCAATGTGTGTAGGGCCTGATGGGAGGGGGGGCGGTGGGGGGGGGGGGCAGGGGGGCGGGGGGCAATGAGGCTGAGGGGCAGTGGGGCTGGAAGTCTTGGGGACAGGCAGTGGGGCTGGAGGACAATGAGGACAGAGGCAATGGAGCTGAGGGGAATAGGGTTGGGGGCTGATGGGATTGAGGGC
>NW_024969075.1:0-6150 GCF_019238085.1 Lagopus leucura | reverse complement strand
ATGGGACTGGGGGACAATGGGGTTGGGGGTAGTGGGCTGGGAAGCAGTGGAGCTGGGGGCAATGGGGTTGGAGGCTGATGGAACTGGGGGAAGTGAGGCTTGGGGGGCAATGAGGCTGAAGGACTGTGGGGCTGGAGGTGTTGAGGCCAGGGGTAATGGGGTTGGAGGGCAATGGAGCTGGGGGTAATGAGATTGGGGACTGATGGGACTGGGGTTAATGGGGCTGGGGGGCAATAGGGCCGGGAGGCAGTGGGTCTGGGGACAATGGGTCTGGGGATAATGGGGCTGGGGGGCAATGGGAGCTGACCCAATGCTACTGGCACCCCAGGATGTGGACGAAGCATACATGAGCAAAGTGGAGCTGGAGTCACGGCTGGAGAGTCTGACGGATGAGATCAACTTCCTGCGGCAGCTCTATGATGAGGTGGGGGCTTCACAGCAGCCCCCCCATGGGACCACCGCAACAGGGAGGGGGCCGTTCCCCCAGCTCAGCCCCATCTCCTTCCCCATTGCAGGAGCTGCGGGAGATGCAGTCGCAGATCTCTGACACCTCCGTGGTGCTGTCCATGGACAACAGCCGCAGCCTGGACCTGGACAGCATCATTGCAGAGGTGAAGGCGCAGTACGAGGACATCGCCAACCGCAGCCGGCTGGAGGCTGAGACCTGGTACCAGAGCAAGGTGAGGGGTTGGGAGTGGGGGTCAGGGTTTGGGGGGATGCTCCGGACTCATCCCAGCTCTGTTCTTTGGGATTCTCCATCAGCTGGGATTCTGCGCTCTGTCCCTTGAGACGTTCCGTGTCCCAAGATGTTCTCCTCCTGAGAGGATGTTCTGTCCTTTGGGCTCCTCTATGCCCCAGGAGGAGCTGTCTTTCAGAATGCTCCCTCCATCACTTTGGGAAACTCCACCCCTTTGGGGTCCTCTATCCCTTGGGATCCTTCACCCCTTTGGGGCTCTCCATCCCTTGGAGTTTTCCACCCCTTGGGAATCTCCACCCCTTGGGAACCTCCATCTCTTGGGAATCTCCATCCCTTTGGGATTCTCCATCCCTCGGGATTCACCATCCCTTTGGGGTTCCCAGTCCCTTGGGATCCTTCATCCCTTGGGGGTCTCCATCCTTTGGGATCCTCTATGACTTGGAATGCTCTGTCCCCAAGGATCCTCCATCCCTTGAAAGGATCCATGACCTGCAAGATTACATCCCCTGGGTCACACCATCCATGCCCCCAACTGTTCCATTCCTTTCTCCCCTCTGAGATCCTTCATCTCTTGGTGTGCTCCATGACTTAGAATGCTCTCCCCCTCCCCAGGACCCTCACCCATCCCATAACACTCTCCACCCCCAGCACCCACCCTGCCCTGGGGATGCCCTATGCCCCAGACTCCCTGTCCCACTTCCCATCCCGCTCCCCACCGCCGTCTCGCCAGCCCCACGCTCCCGCCCTTGCCCCACATCCCAGCCCCAGGGCCAGGCGCTGCTCATGGTGTCTGCGGCGTGGGCGAGTCGCAGACCGGCCCGGTGTGACGCAGCCCTGGCCCCAAGCACTCCTCTGGGCACGGGCTCGCCTCTGCTGCTTTGCCCCAGATTTTGGGAGGAAGAGGAGCTCATGGGGCTGTCCCCATCCCTGCCGCACTGTGGGTTTATGAGGCCAAGATTTTGGGATTCTGTCGTGTCAGGATCCTGTGATTTTGGGATTCTGCAATTTCAGGACTCTGTGATGCCAGCATTCCATGATTTTGTGTCTCAGCCATTTCCATCATTCCATGGATTCATGAGTCCATGATTCCATGAGGCTGTGATTCTGCGATCCCGTGATTCTCTGATTCCGCAGTGTCATGATTCTGTGATTTCGCAGTGATGCGATATCTGGATCCCGATATCTCGTGGTCCCACAACTCGGTGGATTCATGACTTTGGGATCCCGTGACCACGTGATTTTGGGATCCCGAGATTTCATAGTCCCACGAGTTTGTGATTTTGTGATCCCCTGATCCCTGATTTCCTGACCCCGCTCCGCACTCCTGCAGTACGAGGAGCTGAAGACGACAGCTGGTAAACACGGCGACGACCTGCGCAGCACCCGCAGCGAGATTGGCGAGCTCAACCGGATGATCCAGAGGATCCAGGCTGAGATCGAGGTGCTCAAGAACCAGGTCTGGGTCCTGCCTGGCTACACCTGACCTTCTTCCTCCTCCTCTTCCTTCTCCGCCTTCTCCACTTCTTCCTTCTCCTTTCTTTCCTCCTCCTTTTCTTTCTCCTCTTCCTCCTCCTCTTCTTCCTTCCTCTTCTTCCTCCTCTCCCTCCTCCTCTTCTTCATCCTTCTCTCCCCCCTCTTGCACTTCTTCATCCTCCTCTTCCTCCTTTCCTTCCCCTCCTCCTCCTCTCTCCTCCTCTCTCTTCTTTTCCTCCTCTTCCTCCTCTTCTTCCTCCTTTCCTTCCCCTCCTCCTCTCTCTTCTCCTCTCTCTTCTTTTCCTCCCCTTCCTCCTCTTCTTCCTCCTCCTCTTTCTCCTCTTCTTCCTCTACTTCCTCTTCATCCTCCTCCTCTTCCATCTATTGTTCCTCCTCCTCTTCTCCCTCACCTCTCCATGCCTTCAGCACTCCAACCTCCCACAGCCCCCTTGCACTCTGCAGAGATGATTCTGGTGTGCAATGGGGTGAAGCTGGGGGAGGGGGAAGAAATGGATGAAAAAAGAGAGGAATTCTGGAGTGCAATTTGGAGAAGTTGGGGTGCAGAGGTGAATGTTGGGGTGCAAGGGGGGAAGCTGCAATGCAACGGGGTGAACTAGGGTGCAGTGGGAGGGATGGTGGGATGCACTGGGGAAATGTTTGGGTGTAATTAGGAGAAGCTGGGGGTACCGGATTGGGATGCTGAGGTCCAAAGGGGAAGCTGGGGTGCAGTGATGGAAGATGAGATGCAATGGGTGGGATGCTGGGGTGCACTGGAGGGAAGCTGCAATACAATGGGATGAACTGGGATGCAATGGGAGGAATGTTGGAGTGCACTGGGGGACTGTTGGGGTGCAATTTGGAGAAGTCGGGGCGCTAAGGAGGAGGGATGCTGAGGTGCATTGAGGGGAAGCTGCGGTGCAACAAGGGATGCTGGGGTCCAAAGAGGAAGCTGGGGTGCAATGATAAAAGCTGGGGTGCAAATGGGCAGAAGCTGGGGTGCAAACTGGAGAAGTTGGGATGCAAGAGGGGGATGGTGGGATGCACTGGTGGGGGGAGCTGGAATGTAAAGGGGGTCTGCTGGGATACAATAGAGAGATAATGGGGTGCAAGGGGAGGATGATGGGATGTAGCAAGGAGGATGCTGAGGTCCAGGGACAACCCAAACCCTCATGCAAGGTAACCCCTCCTGCCCCAACATCCTGCCCTGCAGCGAGCCACTCTGGAGACGGCCATCACAGAGGCAGAGGAGCGTGGGGAGATGGCCCTGAAGGATGCCAGAGCCAAACTGTCTGAACTGGAGGCGGCTCTGCAGAAGGCAAAGCAGGACCTGGCCCGGCAGCTGCGCGAATACCAGGAGCTGATGAATGTTAAGCTGGCACTGGACATCGAGATTGCGACCTACAGGAAGCTGCTGGAGGGCGAGGAGAGCAGGTGGGATGCTGCACCAGAAAGGGGCTCCATGGGGTGTGCAGTGTGCTATGTCCTGTGGGACGCTGTGGGGACGGTGGTGTTCCTGTCTCATGGAGGCCACACCACATCCCTGCTCCCTGGGCAGCACTCGGCTGTTGAATCCAAATTCAGCTCCTGTGTCCCCCTGTGCTGCCCCGAGCCCTGGACCCAAACTGAGCCCCTATAGCGTGTCCCCAAATCCCAGGCCCATCTCACATCCTCAGCCCATGTCCTCACCGCTGTGCCCCCAGTGCTTTCATCCAACCCATCCCTCCCTCTGTCCTTCCCTCCCTCCCTCCCTCCCTCTCTCCATTCCTCACTCCCTCATTCCCTCTGTCCACCCCTCCCTCCATCCTTCCTTCCCTCCTCCCCTCCTTCCCTCCTTTCTTCCCTCTCTCTATCCTTCTGCCCCTCCTTCCTTCCCTCCCTCCCTTCATCCATCATTCTTTTCCTTCCTTCCTCCCCTTCTTCCCTCCCTCTACCCTCCATTCCTCACTCCCTCATTCCCACTCTCAACCCCTCCCTCCATTCTTCCCTTCCTCTTCCTCTCTCCCCCCTTCCATCCCTCCCTCCCCCCATCGCCCTCCCTTCCACCCTCCCTCCATCCTTTCTTCGCTCCCTTCCTCCCTCTCTCTCCCTCTTCTTCAATCCTTCCATTCATCCCCCCATTCTTCCCTCCCTCCCCCTCTCCATTCTTTCTTCCCTCTCTCTATCCTTCCATCTTGCCATCCTTCCCTCCCTCCCTGCATTCTTTTCTCCCTTTCTCCCTCCCTTTCTCCCTCCCTCCCGCTCTCCCTCCATCCTTCCAATCTTCTCTCCCCTCCATCTATCCATTCCCACTTCCCTCCCTCCCACCATCGTGCCATTCTTCCATCTCTCCCCCACCTCCCTAAATCCCACCCCTTACTCTCCCCCAGGTTGGAGTCAGGAATGCAGAACCTCAGCATCCACACCCGGACCACAGGGTTCTCAGGTAAGAGGGGGGGACACAGGGGTTGGATTCACTACCCAAAACCCCCAACAAGCGCTCAGCATCACCCATTGCACCCCCTCTCCATGCAGGAGGATTCGGGGGGGGCTTTGGGAGCTCCTTCTCCACAGGTTACACTGTGACCCCCCCGGCACTGGAGAGTGCAGCTGTCCCCAAATCTCGTGCCATTGTCATCAAGAAGATCGAGACCCGTGATGGCAAGCTGGTGTCTGAGTGTGCTGATGTCCTCACCAACTGAGCCCCCCCTACACCCCTCTGGAGACCCCAAAAGGAATGCAACCCCCCGGGACCCTCCCCTTGTTCTGTCCCAGAGCCCTGAGCCAGCACACTGCTGTCCGTCCATCTGTCCCCCTGTGTCTGTCCAAGCTACAGGATGGGGTGGGAGCTATTGGGGTGCCCCCCACCCCTGAGATCCCCCTCACACCTCCGGTGCATGGGTGGGGGGTGTTGAGGACCTGCAATAAACCCAATAAACCCAATGAAGCCCCCAAACGTGACTGTACCCACCTGGGGATGGGAGGGAGTTGGGGGGAAAATAGGGGCAGCAATGGGGTTCTGGAGGGGGGAGGAATCCCCCAGGATGAAGCCAGTGGTGTCCATGAGGGGGGCAGGGGAGGGAAAAGGGGGGGGGGTCAGGCCTCAGAGGAGCCATTGTCTATCTGGGGGTACCAGGACTCATTTTGGGTTGCCAGAACCAACTTTAGGTGTGCCATTGCCCATACCGGTGTCTGAGGACCCATTCTGGGGTGCTATTGCCCACCCTGGTCATCAGGCTCAGTTTTGAGGGACTAGGACCCATTCTGGGGTACCATTGTCCATCCTGGGATACCAGAACTCATTTTGGGGTGCCATTTTCCACCCTGGTGCATAAGGCTCTGTTTCGGGATACATTTTGGGGTGCTGTCATCCATCCTGGGGCATCAGGATCTATTTTGGGGTACCAGGACCCATTCTGGAGTGCCACTGTCCATCCTGGAGCATCAACATTAGTTTTGGGGCACCAGAACTCATTTTACCAACCACAAGGTGCTGAGACCTATTTTGGGGCATCTGGGCCCTTTTTGGGTTGCCAAAAACAACTTCTGGGGTGCCATTGTCCATCCTGGGATACCAGAACTCATTTTGGGGTGCCATTTCCCAACCTGGTGCATAAGGCTCTGTTTTGGGCTACTAGGACCCATTTTGGGGTGCTATTGTCTATCCTGGGGCATCAGGATCTGTTTTAGAGTACCAGGACATACTGGGGGGTGCTGTTGTCCATCTGGGGGCATGAAGATCATTTATGGGATGCCAGGTCGCATTCTGGGGTGCCATTATCCATCGGGGGACATCAGGGCCTATTTTGGAGTACCATTGCCTACCCAGGTGCATCAGGCTGTGTTTCGGGAATCCAGACACATTTTGGGGTGCCGGGGGTCCCAAATTCCATCCTACGATGTCAGGTTTTGGGGTACCAGGATCCATCCAGGGGGGCAACATCCAGGATTTGCAGGCTTTGGGGGAAGAATAGGATTTTAGGGGTGGGGGTGGGTGGGGGGGG
>NW_024969074.1:664-1318 GCF_019238085.1 Lagopus leucura | reverse complement strand
GATTTTAGGGGGGAAACGGGGATTTTTGAGAGTGAAAACGGAGATTTTGGTCAAAAATGGGGATTTGGGGTAAAAATGGCGATTTGGGGACTGAAAAAATGGGGATTTTGGGGTCAGAAGTGGGGATTTTGAGGTTCAGAAATGGGGATTTGGGGTCAAAATGGGGATTTTTGAGTAATAAAAATGGGAATTTTGAGTAAAAATTGGGGATTTTTTGAGAGTAAAATGGGGGATTGGGGGCAAAAATGGGGAGATTTAGGAGTGAGAAATGGGAATTTGGGGTAAAAATGGGGATTTTAAGGGTGGGAAAAGGGGAAATTTGGGCCAAATGGGGATTTGGAGGGTGAAGAAATGAGAATTTGGGGCCAAAATGGGGATTTGGAGGATGAAGAAATGGGGATTTGGTTCAAAATGTCGATTTTTAGTCATGGAAAATGGGGATTTGGGACAAAAGTGCCAGAAAATGTGAAACTGCCCCAAAAAGGAGCGATTTTCCCCCAAAATGGAGGCGTTGTCACAGAGATGCCAAAAATCGACGCTTTCATCCCAAAATGTGAATGGAGACATGGAAAAAAAAGAGAAAAAAAGGGGAAAAAAGAGGAAAAAAAGGAGAAAAAAAGGGGAAAAAGAGGAAAAAAAGGAGAAAAAAAGGGG
>NW_024969074.1:0-654 GCF_019238085.1 Lagopus leucura | reverse complement strand
GATTTTAGGGGGGAAACGGGGATTTTTGAGAGTGAAAACGGAGATTTTGGTCAAAAATGGGGATTTGGGGTAAAAATGGCGATTTGGGGACTGAAAAAATGGGGATTTTGGGGTCAGAAGTGGGGATTTTGAGGTTCAGAAATGGGGATTTGGGGTCAAAATGGGGATTTTTGAGTAATAAAAATGGGAATTTTGAGTAAAAATTGGGGATTTTTTGAGAGTAAAATGGGGGATTGGGGGCAAAAATGGGGAGATTTAGGAGTGAGAAATGGGAATTTGGGGTAAAAATGGGGATTTTAAGGGTGGGAAAAGGGGAAATTTGGGCCAAATGGGGATTTGGAGGGTGAAGAAATGAGAATTTGGGGCCAAAATGGGGATTTGGAGGATGAAGAAATGGGGATTTGGTTCAAAATGTCGATTTTTAGTCATGGAAAATGGGGATTTGGGACAAAAGTGCCAGAAAATGTGAAACTGCCCCAAAAAGGAGCGATTTTCCCCCAAAATGGAGGCGTTGTCACAGAGATGCCAAAAATCGACGCTTTCATCCCAAAATGTGAATGGAGACATGGAAAAAAAAGAGAAAAAAAGGGGAAAAAAGAGGAAAAAAAGGAGAAAAAAAGGGGAAAAAGAGGAAAAAAAGGAGAAAAAAAGGGG
>NW_024969073.1:0-1334 GCF_019238085.1 Lagopus leucura | reverse complement strand
GATCCGTATGGCCATGGAAACCACTTGCAGACCACAAACCGGTGAGCTGGGCTTTGCAGGGGAGGGCAGCCTGGGGAAGGGGAGCAGGAGGCTGCTCCTCCTGGGCTTCCGATTTGCCTTGCAGATGGCAGCCCAACACCAATGCCAACAGGGGATACCAATGGCCTGAGCTCTGTGTTAAGAACTGGTGTTGATATCCTACAGAAAAAGCTAAGTCATCCTGA
The DNA here is from genome assembly GCF_019238085.1 of Lagopus leucura. Classification (NCBI taxonomy): domain Eukaryota; kingdom Metazoa; phylum Chordata; class Aves; order Galliformes; family Phasianidae; genus Lagopus; species Lagopus leucura. The sequence goes on along the minus strand of NW_024969073.1, from coordinate 1,110 downwards.
GAATGCAGCCTGTCTTGCTGCTGCAGGACTCTGGAACCTCCCCAGAATCCTCCTTTTGTACCCCATAGCCTTTGCACTGCTTTGCTGACTCCTGACCTCTCAGCAGGTTCTGGCAGCACAGCACCCCGCCTGCTTGCAGTGTGCTTGTGAATGTGGCGTTGTTGTCAGAATGAGATCCAAATGGCCATGGAAACGACTTGCAGTCCAGCAACCTGGTGAGCAGGGCTGTGCAGGGGAGGGCAGGCCATGGAAAAATAGCAGGAGGCTGCTCCTCCTTTGCTTCCCATCTGCATTGCAGATGGAAGCCCTACAGCATTGTCAACAGGGGATCCCAAGGGCCTGGTCTCAGTTGGAAGAACTGGTGTTCGTGTCCTATAAAAACAGATAAGTCAGCCCCAAAATGCAGCCTGTCTTGCTGCTAGCGGTCCCTGGTATCTCCCCAAGATAGCCCTGTTGTACCCCAAAGCCTTTGCACTGCTTTGCTGACTACTGAGCTCTATGTAATTCTGGCAGCACAGCAGAGCGCCTGCTTGCAGTGTGTTTGTGAATGTGGTGTTAATGTCAGAATGAGATGCAAATGGGCGTGGAAACCACTTGCAGACCAGTAACCAGGTGAGCAGGGCTGTGCAGGGGAGGGCAGCCCGGGGAAGAAAAGCAGGAAGCTGCTCCTCCTGTGTTTCCCATCTGTCTTACAGATGGGAGCCCAACTCCAATGGAAACAGGGGATCCCAAGAGCCTGAGCTCTGTTGGAAGAACTGGTGTTTGTGTCCTACAAAAACAGATAAGTCATCCCCAGAATGCAGCCTGTCTTGCTGCTGCAGGAACCTGGAATCTCCCCAAGATAGCCCTGTTGTACCCCAAAGCCTTTGCGCTGCTTTGCTGACTCCTGACCTCTCAGCAGGTTCTGGCAGCACAGCACCCCGCCTGCTTGCAGTGTGCTTGAGAATGTGGCGTTGCTGTCAGAATGAGATGCAAATGGCCATGGAATCCACTTGCAGTCCAGCAACCCGGTGAGGCGGGCTGTGCAGGAGAGGGCAGCACATGGAAGAATAGCAGGAGGCTACTCCTCCTGTGTTTCCCATCTGTCTTGCAGATGGAAGCCCAACTCCA
>NW_024969072.1:0-5108 GCF_019238085.1 Lagopus leucura | reverse complement strand
GCACGCACGGCTCCACCGAGCAACGCCGCTGCCTCTGCCGCGGGAACATGGAAATCGCGCTCTGTGAACCTCGCTTCATCCAATCTTTTTTGTCTTCAATGATAAAATATATTTCTTCTGTTCTTAAGGGAGTGTCTGGTCAGCGCGAAAGGACGGAGTTCCCCTGTAGTTCGTTATTTCTAACACCGATTAAGGAGAAGCTTTATTTCTTGCCTAAACACTTCTGAGTCTTATCTCCTGTTTTTGTTTGTTGCTGTTTTTGTTTCGTTTTTTCTTTTTCAGATGAACTATCTCCACCGGGAAATCCAATGACCTTTCTTGCAGGTTTTCCTGAAGGAAATGTTCCTCACCTTTCCAGCACTGTGCGTGCCATGAAGTCTACAAATATTTGTCATATCTATAGTTCCAATGTCAACAGCCCCGACAAAACCATTGCATTCTCTCTATGACACACAGGAAAGCGATGTCACGTGCCATGCACATATCCACCTACAGCAGGAAACGGAGTTTCCAAACCAAACCATAGCTCTCCTTCATACTTAAGTAAGCATACCATCTACTTCCTTGATTCATACACCATCATCTGTCCATTTGAGAGAGCCCACGTGTCTGGGGACACTGACAGCACATTCACTTGGATTCTAATTCAGAGAAATTTGAAAAACAGAATAGCTTTCCTTTGCCTCCAATGAGATCCTGAACAGATTGTGTGGGACAAACATCGTGTTTTGTAAGGAACTCTTCACACTACCTGAAGGGAGGCTGTGGTGAGGTGGAAGTCAGCCTCTTCTCCCATATAACAAGCAATAGGACTGGAGGGAAAGGCCCCATGTTGTGCCACAGGAGATTCAGGTCAGATGTTAGGAAATAATACTTGTCAAAGAAAGCGATCAGGTGCTGGAACGGGCTGCCCAGGGAGGGGAGGTGGAGTCACCATCAGTGTTCAAGAAACTTGAAGTGAGGCAAACAGTTTAGAGGGAAAAATTCGTGACAGGAGAGTGCTAGGAATGAATGACCTCAGAGGTCTTTTCCAACCTATGAGCAGCGTGGAGCCCTATGATTCCATAGGAGCCAGAATCTCACCTTCAGCCCTCAGGGAGGCGTTGTGCTCCAGACTCCAAGGGATGAGACCAACATGTAAATGGGGGGATTGAACACAAGCCCTCCTCCCCAGTTTGCAACGTGGTCTCAAGTAGCCAGCGTGCCACAAGTGCATCAGAGGTGATGGGCATGTTCTGTACCTGATGATCTTCTGCTAATACTTCAGCACGCAAAGATGAGCATGAGACTTTCTCCAAAAAACATTTCCTGCAATCCAGTAGCTTGGCTCTACCTGATATTCTTGCTTCTAGATGTAAAGAAACAAACTTCCAGCTGTCCCATCTGGGGGACTGTGCTGCAGGACATAGTTGCATCTGCTTTAAGAAGTCACCGCCTGAAGCACTTGGAAATCACTGACAGTTCCATCTTCATTTGCTTTTTGTAAGCAATCTCTTCCTGAAGGGGACAAAACAATTATTTCTTCTTCAAGGTCATCACGATCATGGAGACAGCAAGGAGTTCTTCTTGGGTTTGGTAGTCTTGGCAATCTCCAACATGTACATGAGCATCTTCTTTTGAATTCCAACTTAAAATACCTCCAAGTAATACCTCACATTCGCAGAAGCAGCCTCTCCACCAAGTACTCCATTGGTTATTCTTTCCATCATTTTGCAGATAATCTTTCCTCAGCTTTCCAGCCCTGTACCATCAGCAGTGTGCTACATGCATTTGTGGTTTCCATTGTTCTTACAGTGTCAACAGCCGTTCCCCTGCATCCATAACACACCATAAAGGGACTCTCCCATGCACATTCCCCAGTACAGCAGGAAGACGAGTTCTCAATCCATGTAGTTCCCACTTACCGGATTAGAAGAGCAGCCAGCAGTTCCCCCGAGACCTCTGAGACAGCAGACTGTGTGTCTCCAGTCCTCCAAGAAATGAGAACAACCCACAAGAGGTGGCCACAAGCACTGCAGGCAAGTCTGTTCCACTTCCCCGTGTCGATGCAGTGCCACGGGGCTTTGAGATGTTGTGGATGTGCGCAGCGGTGGATGGACTTTTACAACCTCTTGATTGCAACAGTGGCTGGATTCTGCACCCACCAACTCCCTCTATTACATTAGCATAGTGGGAGACTGCAGCAGCTGAGAACTCTGACCTTGCTTTCAGTTCACTTCAATTTCTAACAAGATACCTGCTCATACACCCAAAGAAAACAGCACGGCACCTGGTGTGAAGGAAACTTGTCCCAGTAGAGACATACATCCAGGTTTACATATAGGTGTAATATCACAGCACCCCATGGCACCTGGTATGGCCCTGGAACAGTGTTTGCAGGGAACATCTTTCCGCACAACATTCTTCTGCACTTTGTTGCCTTCAGCATCACAGAAGTCAGTGCCTCCAGCTCTATTCTATCTCTTTCACCTCTCAGGCTTGTTCCACATAGGCATCTTTTGCCAAAAGTGAGATTCTGGGGGAACTAACATTCCCTCTAAGGATAAAGAAACCACAATCATAGCAGAAATAGATGCAGGCATTGGCACCAGATGTGAAAGGAAACTCAGACAAGAAGGTTTGCTTTCAAGAAGCCACACAGAGCCTTCTTAAGTCAACAATTTTCCAAACTCCAAGACAGCCTGTCACACACAGCACTCCCAAGTCTCTGGCTCTGTCAGCATCATGGGCACAATCCACATTCCTACTCTTACGTCACACAGCACCAGCAGCAGTTCAGCCACTGCACTGTGTTGGAAGAGAAATAGACACAAGTTTTATCCTCGACAGCTCTACACATTCCAAGCATGGAAACGACTCCCTCATTTCCACAATTCCAATCAACCCTGCAATCTTTTAAGCTTTACATTGGCAGCAAAGAAATAAAAAAGCACCAGAGCAAAGAGTTACCTGCACATCTCTGGCAATCTACATGAGCTCTGACTCTCTCAAAAAACCCAGCTTCTGGCTGACATGAACAAGCCTCAAGAACATATAACACATCACTGAACAAAAACAAAAACAAACAAACAAACAAAAACTCCACCATTTTTGCTGCTCTTTCAAATTCAAGATATTCACATGAATATAAGGCCAGGAAATTCTATCATCAGTCCATCAGCGCATGGAAATAATCAAAGAGAAATGTAGCTGGGAAACTCCCCAAGAAGAAATAATGGTCATCCCCGTGGACACTGAAATTCAATCCCACAACATCTGGAATCCAATCAGTTTTAAAGCTCCTGATAAGGCCCCAAACTCTTCCCATCAACTGCACAGTACAGGATTTCATTTTAGGGAACATTCACCACTTCTCAGAAAGATTCCAACTCACCTGCTCAGCTCCAACAAATATGAAACTGTACATTACATACAGCTCATACAGGAACTTTTTCAAATTATGACAGGAAACCACAGAATCAGAGAATCAGAATTGCTCAGGTTCCAAAAGGCCTTCAAGATCATCAAGTCCAACGTCAGTGTAACCATAACACTCCAACAATGCAAACTATGAGGCACTCAGGCCCAGTTTTCTCACACATAGCATCCTGCCCTCATGTGTTTGTTGGGACTTGCTCAACGAAGGTCAGGAGTTTCTGCAATGCTACCTTATCATTTCCAAGGGCATACAGTATGTCCAGAAAATGGGAAACGTGGCACACAGCAGAAGGCCTATAAACACGAGTACAGTTATGAACAAACTCTACATCACAGTGTCACATCTAGATACACAAGAAGTTTCACACAAGATGTACAAGCCATTACAGATATGCATTACTCTATGCAAAGACACAACTTTTCTCATCAGAGGATCACCATTACCATGCAAGATAATGAAACTGGGAAAAAATGGTGCATAAATATTACAGGTCTTGACACCAACTATGAAATCAAACCATTGCCCACACAGCATCACTGCTGACCCACCTGCTGCTTACATTCAAATCCAGCCACTCACCATCCTTGCTCTGCACTCACTACCTCTTCTTGCACCATGCATACATCCAACATGAAGCAGGCTGTCAGCTCCTAGCAACAGCACGTCATTGAGTGACAGCTGAAAGAAACTTAGAATCATAGAATCATAGAATCACCAAGGTTGGAAAAGACCTAAAAGATCACCCAGTCCAACCATTCACCTATTCCCAATAGCTCCTACTAAACCATGTCCCTCAACACAACATCCAGTCTTTTCTTGAACACCCCCAGGCTCGGTGATTCCACCACCTCCCTGGGCAGGCCATTCCAGTGCCTGACCACCCTTTCTGAAAAGTAATACTTCCTCATGTCCAGCCTGAATCTCCCCTGCCGTAGCTTGAAACCATTCCCCCTGGTCCTATCACTAATGACACGAGAGAAGAGGCCGACCCCCAGCTCACTACAACCTCCCTTCAGGAAGTTATAGAGAGCAATAAGGTCTCCCCTGAGCTCCTCTTCTCCAGGCTGAACATTCCCAGCTCCTTCAGCCTCTCCTCATATGGCCTGTGTTCCAGACCCCTCACCAGCTTTGTTGCCCTTCTTTGAACACGTTCCAGGGCCTCAATATCTTTCTTGCAGTGAGGGGCCCAAAACTGGACACAGTACTCGAGGTGCGGCCTCACCAGTGCTGAATATAGGGGAACAATCACCTCTCTGCTCCTGCTTGCAACACTGTTTCTGATGCAAGCCAGGATGCCATTGGCCTTCTTGGCCACCTGGGCACACTGTCGGCTCATGTTCAGCCGAGCATCAATCAATACCCCCAGGTCCATTTCCTCTACGCAGTCCTCCAGCCACACCGCCCCAAGCCTGTAGCGTCGCCTGGGGTTGTTGTGGCCGAAGTGCAGGACCCGGCATTTGGCCTTGTTGAAACTCATCCCATTGGCTCCAGCCCAGCTCTCCAGCCTGTCCAGATCCCTCTGTAGGGCCTCGCTACCCCCAGGCAGATCCACACTTCCAGCCAATTTGGTGTCACCTGCGAATTTACTGAGGGTGCACTCGATGCCCTCATCCAGGTCATCAATAAAGATTCAGCACATCCAAGTCCTTTTCCTGACTGCTGAAATATTTAAGCCAGCTATTCCAGTCTA
>NW_024969071.1:827-6257 GCF_019238085.1 Lagopus leucura | reverse complement strand
AGGAGAGGAGAGGAGAGGAGAGGAGAGGAGAGGAGAGGAGAGGAGAGGAGAGAGAAAGGGAGAAAAAAGAGAAAGAAGAGAAAAAGAGAAAGAAAGAGAAGAAAAGCTGCCCTGAAGCTCATGTTTTCCTTAAAAAGGTGCCCCTGCAGCCCCCGGGGGCCGGGCGCGGTGATACGATGCTCACCCTCTCCTCCAAGAGAGGATCCGGGGCTGTACAAGTCTGCTGACCTCGGAATGATCCCTCTTGCCTATGAATTATTGATGAGATATGAGCTCTGATTTCTCCTTTCAGTATGCAAACCCCATTATACTGTTAAAATGGCGATTTAATCGTTTAGAATAGCTCGGTTTTTTTTTTCTTTTTTTCTTTTTTTTTTTTTTTTCTTTCCCTTCCAACTCATTTGTGCCCCTTCCTTTTCATTTAATTCTCTTAATTAAATCCTTTAACAGATTTTTAATCACTTTTCGTCGGATGAAATAAGGCATCGTGCACATCTGTAACTCGGTTACCTCGGAGGATTTTAGTTTTTGGGGTGGGTTGGTTTTTTTCTTTCTTCTGTGGGGTTTCTTTGTTATGAATTCATTTCTATCTCGACCCGTTTTGGCTTTTTTGGTGCAGCTTTTCAAAACCTGGGTGAAACTCAGTTTTATTTACTGTTATAAGAGAGCAAAGGAGCCCCGAAAGAAAGGAAGGCTTTAAAAAAATTCCTGTATTTGCCAAAAAAAAAAAAAAGGGAAAAAAAAAAGTAATAAAAATAAATAAACCATGACGTTCAAGATGGCCTGACAATGGCAATGCAATATTGAGCTGCTTTGCACTGAAGCACTCCCCAAACCTCTGTGTCACTCACGAACACATTTTCTCCCGTTTATTGCTGAATGAAGCTGGGAACCAACCGGGTATTTCTGGGTGATATTTCGCCTCTTTTCACTCCTCGTATCTCTGCCTTTCAGCATCAGGGTCCCATCCTGGCATAGGGCCCTGGGGACACAGCACAGCCTGTGCGTGCCCCAAAAGTCAGCGTGAAAGGGCTCTGTAATTAATACAGATGTTCAACGCGGCTCTTTCAATCTGTGAAGCCTCTGATGGCTCTTGGGTGAGAAACAACTGCTTTGGGGTTATGCCCCTCCAGTACCTCACCCCCCAAGCCCAAAGAATCAGGGAAGCTTCGAGCTCAGACACGATGGCTCTAAATGAAAGGAAACCTTTGGGGATGGAGAGAGGGTAAAGGGAGAAGGCAGGGAGAGAATGAAAGAAAAAGAAAGGTAAACGTGGACTTGGTTGTGCCCATCTGTAACAAGGCAGAGACGTCCAAACTGCACTGCAATGGCTGAGCTGGTGGGGAGGATGCTCAAGACTTTGGTTGACTTTGCATATTTGAAGCCAACAGACACTCAGTCACCTCCAGGCTCAGCTTTGGAGAGGCCTTGAGTTGCAGTTTTTCCCTGTTTGCACCCAAAACAACGATATAAAGATCTGCACCACTGCAGATCTGCAAAACCAGAGTCTGTTGTAACCGTGTACAAGAGGTCCTCCCTGCTCACAGTCCCTGTATGAAAGCATTCTGTATTTATTCTGCCTTCTGCAGCAAGGAGTAATTGTCCCATGTCTGATGTATGCCATTCAAATGAGAGAAACGATGAAAAATGCAAAGGAAAATCCCCACCTACCTGCACGCTCAGAGCTCTATTTTCCTGTTTATCCTCCTTATACTTCCTTTCCATCAACAACAGGGAGACTTTTTTTTCTTTAAAGGAGAGGGGGGAAGCCTGTGCCGAGCCTGTGCTCCTTCCCAGGCTGTAAAATGGGAGCTAATTATTCCTCCCTGTGTCTCACAGGAAGCTGGAGGTTAACACCATATAGGGGGAGAAAAATCCCCCCCACCCCCCCAACCCAGCTTGTTTAAAAAACAAAAACCAACAGAACAAAACAAACGAGAAACCATGGTACAATGATTCAGGTAGAAAGTGAACAACAGAGTGTGGGGTTTCAAGTGAGAGACAGAATGGAAGGAGGTTGGGGTGATATTGTTGTGCCAGCAACCAACGCAGCCCCAGTGCTGCTCCTTTGCTGTGACAGATCCATTGCCATCCCCGTGCTAAAATAAAGGGATGGCAAAGGATTGCTGCTAGCATTACCTGTTGTGGCCCATACAGGCATCTCCTTGCTGCTATGTCTTGTAGCTAAACAGCATTTCAGACTCCTTTTGTCAGGCTAGCTCGGTCTGTTATCTTTTCCCCTTGATATAACAAGCTGCTTAGACTAAATGATTAGAAATGATGGTGCTTGAGATCACAACCTCATCCCTAGCTTCATCAGACCGGATTTGGAAGGGAAGTTTGCTTTGTGACCCTGTAAGAGATGAATACGTTTGGGTGGGATGCGACTTAATGCAGATGAGGGGTAAGGATGGATGGACAGACACATGGATACGTGAATGTTGGCAACGTGTTGGTGGGTACATTTTGCACTGATGGTACGGTTATATTTCCAGATATATATTTAGGAGGAGGGATGTCACTTTTCTTGTCTAAATCACCATCACCAGAATCAGCCCAAATCCTTCCTAGTCGCCAGCACAGACCAGAAAGGTTAAGAACGACCAGGCCCATCACTGTTCTAACCCCAGGACGATTCACACCTCCGTGCACCTCTCACACTGCGGAGACAAAATGCAGCCCATCCAGTCCGTGCGGCTAAACTCGCATTTAAAGTCTATCCCATTGAAATGCCTTTAGGATCCCATTAAAAAACAACAACAACAACAAAAACACCTTTGTTATCAACTGAAAAGCAGGGCTGCAGCTCGCGCAGACTTGAAGAGGCTGCTCAGAATAAAACCAATCCGCTGAAACAGAAAGGTTCCCTTTCCCCTCTTTGAATTTCCAGCTTTTGCATTTGCGTTTACTCCGTTGGTGAACGGAGGCTGCATCGGCCACCCCCCGAGCGGCCCTGGGTAACAAGCAGGGAGTTCAAATGATGATCGCAAAGATATTAGGAGACACATGGAGCAGGACAGGAAAAACAGCCCGAGGAAGGAAAAGCAATCTCCAAAGTGTGCAAAAGGGGGGACATTCTGCTTTGTGTAAAAGAGACGGACATGTGTCCACCAAATGTTGTCTTACCGTGAAAATCCCCACTAAGGAGGAAAAGAAAATAAGCTGGTGGCTGCTCCAAATTCTGGAACTCCCCCCCTCCCCAACCCAATACCTTCGCTTTGAACTTTTTTTTTCCCCTTCTTTTCTTTTTTTTTTTTAAGGGACGAGGAGGTGGGGATGGACGTGAGTTGGTTCAGGTGCTGCCCAAACGTCCCCTCACCTCTCCCACAGATGTTCCCCCTTGAAAATCACCCCCAGGTTTCCTGCGCTTCTCTCAATCTGCGCGGCCGCGGAGCTCCGGGGGCCACCTGAGCGTCCCCACCCGCGGAGCTGAGGGCAGCCCTGTGCCGCCTCCACCCAACCCCGAGCTGTGGCAGCCTCTGCTCCCCTGCCCTTCCACGCTAACTTGTTTATTATTCCAAAGGGGAAAAGAAAAAGCCCTGCTGCCTGTCTTTTCCAGAGCGGTGTCACTCTGAGAGACAGAGAGAGCAGCAAAGCTGTGACATATAGGTGGGTTCCGTAACGCTCGCAGGGTCTGTATGCAAACTGCAGCCCCTCTGATTATTTTTTTGCGGCACTTCGAGCCAGGCTGGAGACATAACAGCGGTCATTCAGTGTCTCCATATGGTAGAAAAGAACTACGGAAATGTACGTTCTTATTATTGAGGGGGGGATGGGGAGGCAGGGGGGGAAGTAAAAGAAAGAAACCCAAAGAGGAAAAAAGAAAAAGAAGGAATAAAGGAAAGTTCGGATGGGAGGGGGGAGGAATTAAACCGATCCCGGCAAAGGCCGAAAAAAAAAAAAGTAAAAGTGCGCAAATTTCCTCGGCAAGCAGGTGAAAAGAATTACAACCCAAACGTGGTCACAACCTGGAGAGCACAGACGTAACACAGCTCATTGAAATGCAAAGGCATGGACCTGCTCGGTGGCTATTTGCAGCATTACAAAACACACCAAAGCACCGCCAACAAACGAGCAGGATCCTTTTCTGTTTCTTTTTTTTAATAAGGTGAAGGACGAGAGCAAACTTGGTCTGAAATGCACGCGTTCCCCGGCAAAGATAGGATGGAGCTTTCCCTGCAGTCATAATGAATCTTTACAGGTTTTCTATTCCTCCCCATTCCACAAAGTTTCCTGGCGGGCCTCGAAGCTGTGATGGAAATCTAATGCAATTCCAGCTCTCGGGAGGATAAGAATTAGGACCTTCCAAAAGTGAGAAATAAAGCTTTGAAAGAGAGACAGACCCTCTTTCCTCCCCTCTCAGCCTTTTCTTTCTTTCTTTCTCTCTCTTTTTTTTTTTCCTCTTTTTCTTTTCCATATAAACCCTTTAAAACAGTTCGAGCAGATAATATTTCAGAAGAACTTACTTTCAGGACTGCAGTCTATTGGCTCTCTGGACTGAAAACTGGACCCGCAAAACATGTTGCCTGCAATTGCAGCGTTTATCTCATCTGGAAAAGTGCTCACCCATTGCTGCCCCTTACAAGCCAAACCAAGCAGTTAAAGTGTCACTTAACATTCTAGAGAATGTGAAATATATTGTACATTGTCAACTCCCCAAAACCATAAAACTAACTTTATGGACCTCACGTGACTTTTGAGAGCCAGTGAGGGGTATCTGTCTGAGGTCTGGGCGATTTTTACGATCTAACTTCTAGATAAAACCCTATCCATTTGACATCTAAATGTCATACCCACTTTTGGTATAGTTTGCTATTGGTAAAAAAAAAAAAAAAATACCAAGGGAAGGCGAGCAAATGGTTTGGGATCTGACAGTCCACTTCACATCCCTCTCAAAATCACTTAAGAAGTACCTAAACAGTGGGAGATTAAGTTTGGTAAGTTTTAAGATCCAACTTTACTTGCTGCGAACAAAAAGCCGGAGTTGTGCTGGAGGGCTGGCAGTGGCTTTTTGCCAATGAGGGAGACTCGAAAGTGGAGTGGTTCGATTCCCTAGGTAGCAGAATGGTAACATTTGCCATCTTTGAGGCTGGTTGGATTTGTCTGAGGCCGAAACGAGTCGTTGGGAGCGAGCGTTCGGTTGTCGGAGAGTTGCGGTGTGTGATTTACGTGCGGAGGCAGGGATGGGATGCGAGCTGAGCATCGCCGAGAGATGGGAGAGAGATTACAGCTCAGGGCAGAGATATTCTGTAGAGATGTTCGTGTAGATCTGTAGATCCATTTTCTGTGTATGCTAAATATACAAACACACGGAGACGTTGATTCCACAGAGCGCAGTTTGACGTGTCTACCGATAGAAATACCACTCGCTTTTAGGATTTCGGTGTGTTTATCTATATCTGACCGTTCCTGGAACGCACGTATATCGTC
>NW_024969071.1:0-727 GCF_019238085.1 Lagopus leucura | reverse complement strand
GGGGGCATTTATACCGAGTCGTTGTAACTTGAAGTACTTTCCAGCAGTTTGTTTGCTATGTTGGACCGGGGGGGGGGGTGGGGGATGCGTTGATTTTTGGGGATGCGGCCGAGAAATGGGATAAAACAACGTTTATTGTCGGCGGTGCGGGGTGTGTGGGTGAGACTGGGAGCTCCGGAGGAACTCAGGGCCCTGCCGGGAGCTGCCGGTGCGGCTCAGGCCGGCGGATTGCGGGAGCAATGCGGGAAAGGAGCGGAGCCTTTTGTGAGTAGGAGAAACGTTTATTTGACTTCAAGGAAAGCTACAAACAAATACAAAAAAGCGTATAGGCAAAGTACTACCAGGCAGCTAGACATGACAGATGCCATCATTTTTTTTTTTACACGTAACATTGCATTCACTCTGCCCACTACAAACCGTCTATGAGTCACATCAGGAATATTCCTAGTATTTACAGACATGAGAGCACTCTATCGTCGGTCCGATTTTATACATTTTTTGTTTGAATAGTGAAGTTTACCCACGTCTAAGAGCACATCTCAGAAATCAGCCTGGGACGGGAAATCCGGGCCTGAAGTTTGAACTAAAACACAGACTGGACAATTTTAAGACAGAAAGATACATGAGATTTTTCTTTTCTTTTTTTTTTTCTTTTTCCCCCTTTTTAATTTTTTTTTTAAATTTTTTCCCCCTTTTTTTCCCCTCTTTTTTCTTTCCTTTTTATTTC
>NW_024969070.1:0-1771 GCF_019238085.1 Lagopus leucura | reverse complement strand
CCTGCTGGTCACGGAACTGGGCCGGACCAGCCCATAAACCGTTGACATTTTTGGTGGAGAATGCGGGTGGAGAATTCTGGCACCTCGACTGCCAGTGTTGAACTGGATGTTCAAGGGAAAGGTTCCTTCCACCCATCATGCTACTGATGCCACTTGGAGTAAGTGGGTTGCGTTGATTACACAACGAGCACGGATGGGGAACCTCAGCCATCCAGGAATCCTAGAAGTCATCATGGACTGGCCTGAAGGTAAAAAGTTTGGAACACCACCAGCAGAAGAAGTATCACGTGCTAAAGAAGCCCCACCATACAATGAACTACCAGAGGATGAAAAGAAATATGCCCTATTCACAGATGGATCGTGTCGTATTGTGGGAAAGCATCGCAGATGGAAATCTGCTGTGTGGAGCCCCACGCGACAAGTTGCAGAGGCCACCGAAGGGAAAGGAGAATCAAGCCAATTTGCAGAGGTAAAGGCTGTCCAACTGGCCTTAGATGTCGCTGAGCGGAAGAGGTGGCCAATGCTCTATCTTTACACTGATTCATGGATGGTAGCAAATGCCTTATGGGGGTGGTTACAGCAGTGGGAGCAAAATAATTGGCAAAGAAAGGGCAAGCCTATTTGGGCTGCTGACCTATGGAAAGATATTGCTACCCGAACAAAAAATATGGTTATAAAGGTGCGTCATGTAGATGCTCATGTGCCCAAGAGTCGGGCTACTGAAGAACAGCAAAATAATCATCAGGTAGACCGAGCTGCCAGAATTGAGGTGGCTCAAATAGACCTGGACTGGCAGAACAAGGGTGAGTTATTTTTAGCTCGGTGGGCCCATGAGACCTCAGGTCATCAAGGGAGAGACGCAACATACAAATGGGCCAGAGACCGAGGGGTGGACTTAACTATGGATGCCATTGTACAAATCATTCATGACTGTGATACATGCGCCACCATTAAACAAGCTAAGAGGATGAAACCTCTCTGGGAGGAAGGGCGATGGCAAAAGTACAAATATGGGGAGGCATGGTAGATTGATTATATCACCTTGCCACGATCTCGCAATGGTAAGCATTATGTGCTCACCATGGTGGAGGCAACAACCGGGTGGCTTGAAACATATGCAGTACCCCATGCTACCGCCCGAAACACCATATTAGGTCTGGAGAGGCAAATCCTGTGGCGACATGGCACCCCGGAAAGGATTGATTCAGATAATGGGACTCATTTTAAAAATTCACTTGTGGATACTTGGGCCAGAGAACATGGCATCGAGTGGATTTATCATATCCCCTATCATGCACCAGCCTCTGGTAAGATCGAACGCTACAACGGGTTGTTAAAAACGATGTTGAAAGCAATGGGTGGCGGAACATTTAAACACTGGGAGAAGCATTTGGCAGAAGCCACCTGGCTGGTTAACACCAGAGGATCAATCAGTCGAGATGGTCCTACCCAATCCAGCTCCCTACATATTGTAGAGGGAGATAAGGTCCCTGTAGTACATGTAAAGAACATGTTAGGAAAAGCAGTTTGGGTTTTTCCTGCTTCTGGGAAGGGCAAACCTCTTCGCGGAACTGTCTTTGCCCAGGGACCTGGGTCCACCTGGTGGGTGATGCAGAAAAACGGGGATGTTCAGTGTGTACCACAAGGGAATTTGATGTTAGGGGAGTGCAGTCTGTAATCCCATGTGTTAAGCATGATGTAGTGATGTAGAATAAGGGGTGGAATGTCATGGTTTTATGATTTTTGATCATCAGTATTCCACACCATAACA
>NW_024969069.1:0-3132 GCF_019238085.1 Lagopus leucura | reverse complement strand
TCAGGTCCCGCAGGGTTTCATACAGTCTTTTTGTCCACCCCTGCAAGGACTGGGAGTCTGTCTTCAGGGCAGCCTTAAGAATACCATTATAACGTTCGATGAGGCCTGCCCCCGTTGGATTATATGGCAGGTGGAATCGCCATTCGATGTTATTTTCTTCTGCCCAGCGCTGTATCGTTGCACCAGTAAAATGAGTCCCTTGGTCGCTCTCGATGACTTGAGGTGTCCCATAGGCAGACATCAGTTTAGTGAGTGCCTTGATGGTATATGCCTGGTTTGCTTTCGGTACTGGATAGGCCTGCAGTAGCCCACTTGCAGTGTCGACACAGGTCAGGGCATATCTTGCCCCTTCGGAATGAGCCCGATGTAATCGACCTGCCATCGCTGGAGAGGATTGTGTCCCCTAGCAAGATGGGCTGTTGTTTCGGGCAACGATCTCGGTCTCATCTTGGAGCAAGCGTCGCAATCCTGGCATGCCTGGACGATATCAGATAGTTGTATGGGCAGTCCCCATGCTTTAGCAGCTGCCCACATTGTCTTTTGTCCAGCATGCCATAGCTTCTGATGTAACCAGCGGGCGATGTTCTCAGATGGTGAATTCTCAATCCATCGAACTCGGGCCAATGTGTCGGCTTCATCGTTTCCCGGTGACTGTAGGGGCTGATGACCAGAAACATGGTAGACACGTACAGTCCTGTGTTTGACCGTATTCCATATATCTAACCACATGTCTTTGCCCCAGATCGGTCGGGCGTGGATAGTCCATTCCTGGGTGGCCCACTGTGCAATCCAAAGAGTGAGCCCCCGGTACACAGCCCAACTATCTGTGCAGATGTTCAGGATACCATCACCAGGTTCCTTGGTTATAACCATCCACACGGCTCGCAGTTCTGCCCATTGGCTGCTCTGACCATCCCCCTCATCGAACCAGATTGTCTCGGTGGAAGGATGGTATGCTATTGCTCTCCACTTGCTCGGGTTGCCCTTGCTGGACCCATCTGTGTACCAGGCATCTTCAGGGATAGGATATTTTCCCTCGTGAACGGGACTCTTCTCTGGTGGAGCGACCAGTATTTCTTTTGGTGCATCACTGTGATACGTAACTGGGCCTAGGATCTTCTGGAGTTCTTCTTTCAAGGGGGATGAAGACAGACTGCTCCTTTGGCTGAGATAGGCGACCCATCGTGCCACTGTTTGTGCTTGGGCCACCCCTGTCTTAGGAAGGTGGGTCAGATCTTTCACCCACCCCTGAATTGGCAGAGTGGTCTTGACTATAACTGCAGCTGTTTGAGTTATTGGCTCTACTGCCTGTAATGCCGAATAGGCAGCCAATAACTGTTTTTCAATCATACTGTATCTTTCTTCTGCTCCGTGCCAAACCTGAGACCAGAAACCAATGGGGGTCCGAACAGAACTCTGGCGTTGCCACAGGCCCCAACCGAAGCCGTCTTGAGTAACATGAACGTCCAACTCGGCTGGGAGGGTAGGATCGAATATACCCAATGCCTGAGCTTGTTTAACTGCCAATTTTGCTTGTTGGAAAGCATCCTGTTCGGTTTTCCCCCAGTCCCATAGCTGCCCCTTTTTTGTGAGTCTGTATAATGGCCTTAGCAGCTGCGCTAGGTGAGGTATAAAGGAACGCCAATAACCCAATATACCTAGAAACTCTTGCAGCTGCTTTGATGTTGTAGGGACTGGGAATGCCTGAACCTTATCTATAACAGCACTGGGTAGCACTTTGGTCTTTCCTGACCAAACCACCCCCAGGAATTTTACGGACAGGCCTGGACCTTGCACCTTTTGGGGATTTATAGCCCATCCCAGTTGTTGTAAATAGGCAGTTAATGAATCTGCTGCCTGTCCTACTGCCTCCAGTGAGTCGGATGTCAACAGGAGATCATCAATATAATGATATAGGTTAACATCATCAGGTTTTCTCCAGTCAGCCAGGTCACGCGCCACTAGATTGTGACAATACGTTGGTGAATGCACGTACCCCTGTGGCAGGACCTGAAAGGTCCACTGCCTGCCTCCCCACGTAAACGCAAACTGATCTTGCAATTCCTCAGCAATTGGGATACTGAAGAATGCATTTGCTAGATCTAGGACACAATGATAGGTTTTTATCTCCCTACTCAATGTGTCCATTAGGGAGGCAGTATTGGGTACGGCCGCATGAATAGGTGGCGTGACCTTATTTAATTCTCTGTAATCTACTGTCATCCTCCATGTGCCATCCGACTTTCGCACCGGCCATATGGGGGAGTTATACGGGCTGTGTGCAGGTCTTATAATGCCCACTTTTTCTAATTCCTGCACCGTTCTCAATATTTCATCTTGCCCACCCGGGAGTCTATACTGTCTAACATTAGTAATCCGGCGCGGTTTCGGCAGGCAAACAGGCTCATGTTTCGCATGGCCTCTTAATATTGCCTGCACCGCCCGGATACTGATACATCTTTGTCGAAGTCTGAACTCTCCCACAGTTGTTTGGAGAGCCAGACCCCATAGAATGTCTATGCCCAGGATGTATTCTTGGACTGGGGCAATAGACACCTTGTACTCCCGGGGTGGGAGACGCCCAACCCCCAGTTTTAACCATGTTTGGGTGACAGGAATAGTCTGTCCCCCAAAACCACCAATCATCACTCTGTCGCCATGAAATTTTCCCGGATCTCCATAGATAATTGATGTTTCTGCTCCAGTATCTACTAGTGCCATAACTCTCTGAATATTTTTTCGGGACCAATAAATCGTTAATTCTACATAGGGCCTCCGGTCCCGTCTGGAGGCCCTACGGGGACTAACATCCCTTGTCACTGCATGAATTGTGCTAGGGCCAGTTCTTTTGCTTCTGACGGCTCAGGCATTGTGGCCCGAGACACCTGAGGTGGCTTCTTTTTCCTGTTTGGAATAATAAAATCTTCTAGGTTCCATGTTGTTGTTGGAACCCTCTCTATAGCTCTTACCCTTGATTTCTTAGGGTAGCTCTGGAATTTTTGATTGTCCTTTAGTTGTCTCCAGAGCTGGAGAAGGACGTGGTTGGGCTGGCGGTCGATCTTAGCAAATTGGACCCCAGCCCGAATTAAATCATTAAACATTTGTTTTCGGGATACCCTTATGGGTCCCGAT
>NW_024969068.1:0-4487 GCF_019238085.1 Lagopus leucura | reverse complement strand
GGGCTCCTGCAAGCAAAGAGGCTCCTTGCTGGGAACAGCCAAGGCCCCGGGAAGCAGCTCAAACAGGACACAAACTCCCATCCCAGCCGCTTCTCTGGCCCCAGCACACACACGCTGCCTGAGGCCACCTCCCTCTCCCCCTGCATTCACATCCCTCGCCCCTCAGCCTCTCCTGCCTGCTTCCCCCAGCCCCTACCTGAGATGGATGTGCTGTGGCCATCTGCTGCTCTCCTGCAGCTGAGATGATCATGGCTGGAAGGCAGAGTTGAACTGGAGCCTGCAGGGACAAGAGAAATGGCAGGGGAGCTGTGAGGGAACGCAGCAGTCCCTGTCCCAGCCCAGCCCTCCACAGCCCATCTGCAGGGCACTGCCTGGGGGATGGCACAGCAGGCCTTGCACAGGAACACAAGCAGCAACAGCACTGGTAAGGCTCTGGCTAAAGCTGATTACAAATCACAAAGCTGACTCCGACTGGGTGGCACAAAGAACTGACAGCCGGTTCAACAGCTGAGGGCTCATGGACTGTGTGCCTAAAGACAGTGCATAGCAAGGAGGCAGTCATCTTAGCCCTAAACAGGGAGCAGCCCAGGCACCCCTTGGGCTCTCCTGCACAGCAGTGGGTGCACGACAGGATCTCCCTACAATCAGGGATGGCTCTCAAGGTCACACCTGTACAGAGATCCCACTCAGTTTGACGTCAAGACACCTTGCTGACACAGATCTTCTCTAAGAGACCAGGGTTAGTTTGCAAATCTGTGAGCTTCTCTAAGGTGATGTGTTACAGCGAAGATCTCCAGGTAATCACAACATCATAGAATGGCATGGGTTGAAAAGGTCCTCAATGACCATTTAGTTTCAACTCCCCTGCTATGTGCAGGGTCACCATCTACCACACCAGGCTGCCCTGAGCTACATCCAGCCTGGCCTCGAATGCATGCAGGGACAGGACGTCCATGACCTCCCTGGGCAACATCTTGCAGTGTGTCACCACTCTCTGACTGCAAAACTTCTTCTGAATTTCTAACCGAAATCTCCCTTGTCTCAATTTCAAACCATTCCCCCTTGTCCCATCACTGTACACGCTCATAAACAGCCGTTCCCCCACTAGTTTATGCTTTTCTTTCATGTACTGGAAGGCCACAGTGAAATCTCCCCGGAGCCTTCTCCTAGTTCGACGATCCCAGTTCCTCCATTGCACCAACAATGCATTCCCCTCCTCCCCCACCAGGGGGCGCCGCTTCCCATTCAGCTCCGCGCGCACACCGCGCTCACTTCCAGGCACGGTTCTCAGCACCGCGTGGTCTTTGCACGAGGCAGCCTGGGCTGTGCTTTACTGACGTGCTGCAGTCAGCCCACAGCTTTTCAGCGTCTGTTACACAGCCCAGTGCAGGGCTGGCGCAGATGCTGGACGTGCTCAGGGCCCGCAGCTGTGCGCTAAAGGCATGGGCAGCTGCCGGGACAACCTGAACAAAAGCCTTGGCAGGGGTTTGCACGGCCCCAGGTGAGCCATCAGCCCAGCGCTAAGCGCACGAAAACGTAACGCTGAAAGGGCCGCTAGAGGCAGATGTTGCCTGCTGGGTCCCCGAAGGGAAACTGAGGGCTGCCGTGGGCGGGAGAGTGGAAATTCCCCCCTTGGAGGCTTCACGTTCAGACAATCAAAAGGAGGCATCGGGGAGTTGGAAACTTCCAGCAATGAATCCATGCGTGCAGAGCTGCCGAGCGAGGTCATCTCGTGCCTCCCGTGGCTCAGAGGGAGAAACGCAGTCCCAGCTGGGCTGTGTTACAGAGAGCCGACCGGGCAGCAGAGCACGCTGAGCTCCTCTGCTCGTTTCCTCGCTGTCCCAGCTCCAACCCCTTCCTGCGCCCCTCGGAGCCCAAGCTGGGCTGCAACACGCCTGGGAACCCCTGCTCCCCTCGTTGCAGCCCGACTGGCCCAGCAAACCCGCTGTGCTGGGCAGGAGCCGGAGCTGGGACCGGGCTCCCGCCGGGGCTACGGCAGTGCCGGTGCCGCTCCCCGCTCCCCTCCCGCTGCTGCTGGCAGGGGGCAGGAAGCGTGCGCTCCTCTGCACGAGCCGCGAAGGGCTCCTACCTTGGGTGCGGAGCAGGCTGCTCCCGCCTCTGGTGCTGGCGACCGGGCTCCTGGGAGTCGCGGAGAGCAGAGGATGCCGAGTGCCCTCAGCCCGGAGCTGGCCGCAGCACGGCCTCGCTGCTCCTCCTGCCACCGCCGTACTGCCCGGACGGCTTCCAGCCAGGCTCTGGCCGCTTCGGCACAGCCTCAGGTCCAGGCAGCAATTCCCACAGCGAGCACCCCGAGCCGGCTGCCAGGCCTTGGGCAGTTTCACAGCTCGTTCTCGCGGCACATCTGCACCCGGGGGAGGGAGGGAGGGATGGGGGCTGCGTTTTGTTACGCTAATGAAGCATCGCTTTCTGCTGGTTCTCTTTGCTCCCTTTGGTTAAGCTCTGGGGCCGGCTCTGCTGATCGCTGCTGTAGATCTACAGATTTTAAGGTCACCCAGAAGGAACTGCCCTCGGGTTAACCGGGAGTTTGGGTCTGGGAAAGACTGCTTCCTGTTCTGTTGCATTTTCTGTGGGGCAAAAGCGGGCTCCTAGTTTCATTTGGCAATGTTTAAACTCTACACATCTTGAAGGGTGAAGGAGCGAAGGTGGATCCATAGCTGGAGGTTCGGTCATGGCGATCCTTGTGGGAGGACAGCCCTTGGGAGCAGGGTCCCACTTGAGGTGGTATCATGAGAATTCCAAGAACCTCACGAGTGAAATCTAGCAGGAGTGAGGCTGTAATGTGCTCGGGAATGTAAGCTTTGAAATACTTTGGAGAAATCATCACAACAGAAATGTATCAGGGGCATTTGCAGTTAGCTGCCAGGAAGGGGCCTGGTAGGATCATGTAAGGAGTAAATGTCCAAACTGGTTTCTCATTGTGGTTATCTTTGTGATTGTCAAGGGTTTCTGTTATAAAATGATTGCTTGTGGAATTCCACATGCAGTACAAGCGCTCTTGTTGCTGGGGACATTGGTTATAGCTCTTGCCCAGGGAATTCAGTGTTCCCGTGCCCTGGGGAAGTAGGCAGAGTCCATTACCCAGCAACGGAGACTTCATAAGCAGCTGCTGTGTGGTGTGAATGCTGACTATTGGATGCAAGGTGTGAGTGGTGTGAATGTGGGAATCGAGTCTAATTGGCTGTTTGTTTAACCCCGTATTTGTTATCAGAGGCTTGACCTGTAGTAGTGTCCAGGGATTACAGTGGAATAGAGGAAAGTGGCCATTTGGTTGGCGTTGTGGACTGGGCTTTAAAGAGGAATATGCATGTGGTCACACTAATGTACTTGCTATAAGGTGTGGACTTTGGGGAACAATAAGGAATCAATGAAATTGAGTATGGGGGAGCAGGGGGAAAGGAAGTTCCCAGGCAAATTCCACTTGAGGTACTGCTGGGCAGCCTGGGGGCCCCATGAGCAAGATAGCTGTAATTAAAAATTGTGATCAATGGTGGTTGGAGGTGATGACCATTTAGCAGGTAATGTTGTTTGTGCCAAGGCAGGAGACGAGACGCTGGAAGCGACCAGCCTTCATCTGCAGAGACCTGGGAAGCTGGATATCCCAGTGTTGGCATGGGAAGCCTTAGCAGGGGAGGAGCTGAGAGCAGGGCTGTAGGACCCAGAGATCTCAGGAGGAGCCGAAGGGGGGAGCTGGAAAGGCCCAGGAGGGTTCCTTCCATGGAAAAAGAGGCACTGGGTTTGGTAACAGATGCAACAGCAGTTAAGGGTGGAGAAGATTAAGCTAAGGAAGGAACTGCAGCCAAGTGTGGAATTTGGAGTAACTGGAGCAGCTTATTGGGTGTGAAATACTTCTCCAGCTCCAATAAGTGGTGCGTTTATAGCCGGAGGGGAAGCCACTGGCAGAAGTGGGGAGGTTTACTTTCTTAAGCCTTTACAACTCAGTATAGGTAAACAGGTAGGGATACACAAATGTTTGTAGGTGCCAAATTCACCAAAGCCAAACCAAACCAAACCAAAGTAGGGCAAGATTTACCATAACAACTGGAAGCTACAATCTTTTGGTTTTCTCCATCCATGTCTGCTGAATTTGTTCACATCTCCCAGGGTCTTTTGCTAATCAGAGCGACAATGTCTGTATTTTCTCCTGGTGAATTACAGATTAAAGGAAGCAAAATGCAGGACCTGGATAAACTAATTGAGGGGCTTGGAGAGTATTCACAAAACACGGAGGTGTAGACTGTGGTTCCAGACGGTAGAAGTTTAAACTGAGGGTAAAGCAAAGAGATAAGACCAAACCTTGATAGAGGACTTAGGAGAGCATGGCGGAGAAGGAGGGTGGATTAGGGTTCAGAACAAAATAAGAGTTCCTGCCTCCTTATTATGGGCCATAATCATGGCTGAGCACAGGAAAACTCACTGGGGAACCGAGACCCTGTATAAATGCTTGAGGCAACGGATTGTGGCTTGGA
>NW_024969067.1:0-1731 GCF_019238085.1 Lagopus leucura | reverse complement strand
CCCCCCCTCACACTGCTCCTCCTTGGTATAGTAGTACTCCTTGTCGATCACCACCTGCCCATCCGCGCTGTGCGCCAGCAGCTCGAAGGAATTCATCACCTCGATGCTGCGGCCCTCCTGGCGCCCAATCAGAGCCCCGATCACTGGGGGGGGGGCAGGGAGGGGCAGTGAGACCCCCGTAAAGCACCACGAGTCCCCCCCCCAACTCCCCCAATTAAGGGGCACATGGAGCCCTTTGGGTTATTGCACCTCCCATCCACCAGGGGGAGCCCTTTAAAGGCACTGCACCTCCCGTCCACCAGGGGGAGCCCTTTAGGGGCCCCAATGGGATGCAAAAAAGACCACTGGGGTCCTTTGGGGTGGGGAGCACGCAGAGTGACCCCCATAGGGCACCACGGCCCCATTTAGGGGTCCCTTAGGGGGACCATTGGGGTATTTTGGGGTCATTCTGGACCCACATTTGGGGTCAGCACTGGGGATATCGCACTGCCACTGCCGTAGGGTAGACGCGGGGCTCCCTGGGCGGCTGTGGGGTGGCCAGAAGGCATTTATAGGGCACTTATGGAGCACTACGGGGCAGCTATGGGGTGCTATGGGGCAGCCTATCGGGTGCTATAAGGTCATTATGAGGCACTACAGGGTCCCTATAGGGTTACTTTGAAGGTCTATGGGGTCACTACAGGGCAGCCTATGGGCTCCTATGGGGTCGTTATTGGGTCTCTATGGGTCACGGTGGGGCTCCATGGGGCTCTCACCCTGCCCGGGCCGCCCCTCCTGGCAGCGCATTCGGATCCAATGGTCGGAGATGTTGAGGATCACCAGGGGGTGCAGAGCCACCGCAACGCTGCCGGGGACCCCCCCCGCCATCACCGGCGGCACTGCGGGAGGGGGCGGGGTCAGGGGAGGGCCTGAGCCAATGGGGGAGCGGGGATGGCGGAGGGGGCGGGGCCAGGAAGTGTGGGCAGGGGGGTGTGATTGGGGGGCACGGTGAGAAGGGGAGGGGCTAAGAGGGGGGACTGAGCCAATGAGGGAGAAGAGGTGGGGGGGGCTACGGCGGTGGGCGTGGTCAAGAAGTGGGGACTGGTGTGACTGGGAGGCAAGGTGAGAAGGGAAGGGGCTAAGAAGGGGTTTGGGCCAATGGGGGCGCAGGGACGGCAAGGGGCGTGGCCAACGTGGGAAACGGGGCGTGGCCAAAGCAGGCGTGGTCGGTTTGGGGGCGGGGTTTTGAACGGGGTGCGGGCAGCGGGGGGAGGGGGAGCGGGGCATAGAGAAATGGGCGGGGCTTCTGGCGATGTGGGCGGCGCTTTGGGCGGGGGCGTGGCCACGAGGCCAAAGTGCGGAGCGCACCGCTCAGGCCGGGCCTGCTCGCGTTCCGGGTCCAACGGATGGGCCCGAATCGCATCCCCGTGCGTCCGAGGGGCGGGACGGGGGCCGTACCTGCCGCATCCACCTCCATCCCGGCTCCGTTACTCCCCGCGGCCGCCGCTCCTCCTCCTCCCACCGCCGCCGCCATCGCCGCCGGACGGCGCCGAACTGAGCATGCGCGAGCCGGAAGGGGCGTGGCCTCCTGCGGCGCACATGCGCAGAAGAAAAGCAGGCTCAAACCGCCGGCTGAATTGAGACCCAAACCCATCCTCCACGCGACCTTTGACCTCACGGTGACCCGGAAATCTCAAAGCGCGCCCTGACCTCTGGCCCCAAAATGACCCCGAAGGTCCGTTTTGGGCCTCA
>NW_024969066.1:0-13011 GCF_019238085.1 Lagopus leucura | reverse complement strand
TGTGCTGTGTGCTGTGTGCTGTGTGCTGTGCTGTGTGCTGTGTGCTGTGTGCTGCGTCCTCCCCAACCCGCTGCTGAGCAGGGGAAGTTGCTGAGAGCTGCTGAGCATCTCGGGGGTTATTTTCGGGGAAGGTCTCTGGTGTGGGAAGCTGAGGCTGAGAACAGCCATTGCGCCGCGTGGCCGTCGTGCATCATCATGAGAGCTCCTGCGATGGGTGGGAAACTTCACTCCTTCCAGTTCTCCGGAAGGGCTGGGAGTTCTTGGGTAACACTTGAAGCATGGGGGTCACCGGCAGCGTGGCGCTGTGCTGTCAGGAGCAATCCTTCCTGCAGCTCCAGCGTGGGCTGCTGGGGGTCACCATCCCTGGGGGCGTTCAGCGCCGTGGCACTGAGGGCTGTGGGCAGTGCGGTGGGCTCAGGGACCTTGCAGGGCTTTGCCAGCCTTCGTGGCTGTGATCCTGTGAGGGGAAGGTCCTGTTTGGGGAACTTGCGACGAGGTCAAGCGGCTGGACGGCAGGGAAACCAGCTGATGCTGTCTTTTTGGGTTTCAGCAGAGCTTTCGGTGCTGTTTCTCGCAGCCATCCTTCAGGACAGAAGGCACAGCACAGCCATCGTGCCACGGCTTGGAGCCGAGGGAGCAGCGTGGGGCCAGGAGGCTCAGCTGGGGTTGGGGTGGCGGGCAGAGCCCTGAGCTCGGGGGGTGCAGGACAGCACTCTGCTATAGGGCCAGGCTCTGGGGGGGCTGCGTGGGGCCAGGGATGGGCTCAGTGACCCCCGTGGGTCTGTGCCAGCTCGGGATTTCCTACAACCCTGTGATAACCCCGGCAATCTGATCACCTGTGCTGTCTGCCTCCGGGCCGCCGAGCTGCGGTGCTGCAGGAGGGCTCTGCTGTGGGAGGGCATCCGCTCCCAGGCCGTGGCTTTCAGCAGAGCGTGTGTGTGTGACAGGAATTGGTCTTGCAAAAGCCTGACGTTCACCGGGGCCGGGGTTGCAACAGCCCCGCTGCGAGGGCAGGAAGGTGCTGGGGAACTCGCGATGGGGAAGTGCAGATGGTTTCCACTTGCAAGGTGGCAAATGGGGAGCAAAGGGAAAATGAAGCCTTGTGGATGTTGGGGGAAGGGAAAGGGGGTTTGGGGCAGGAGGGGAGGGGGAAACAGCGGTGAGAAGGAAGGGGTAATGGAGTTGGAGAGCCCCGGCTGCGTGCTGAGCACTGTGCATGGGGCATGGCGTGGGGCACAGCCCTGCACCCAGCCTCCCAGCCCACTGCAGGGCACAGCACAGCACGGCTGCTGGTTTCACTTCTCATTCGCAAACATCTCCGTGCAGCTGCTGTCACTGCAGCCAAGCTGCACTGCTCACCCCATAGCTGTGGGGCTGCGGCCCCTGGGAAGCTGCTCCTGCTCCTTCCTGAGGGCTCGAGCCCTTTGCTGTCAGGGTGCTGTAGCTGAGCTCAGCTCCATTCACGGTTATCAGCAGTGCAAGCACCGAGCCTGGCTCTGGGGTGGGTGCACCAGCAGTGTGTGCTGGGGGTCCCCCCCCCCATTGCTCTGCAGATACTGCAGCACTCAGCACAGGAAGGCCAGCAGAGCAACACGTAGCTCTGAAAAGCCCAAGGCAGAGCAGCGGGGCTGAGCTGTGGCGTGGCCCCATTGCAGCTCTGTGGGGACTCTGAGCCCACATGGGGGTCCCACGGCACCGCGGGGCAGGGTTGGGGTTTGGCACAGCCCCACGCAGCGCCGTGCAGCTGCAGCTCTGCTTCCTTCTCCCCCAGCTTCTGCTACTGACTCAGCTCCATGTGCACGGGGAAACGTGCTGCAGCACAAAGCCAACACACTGCATGGTCAAATATAACGTGCTGCGGTCGGACCCACATCCGAACACTGCACTGTGGGGTGGTGTGAGAGCAGAGGGACGGGGCCTGGAGCCCCACTGCAGCCCCGGGGCTGCGTTCCCTGCAGCAAAACCTGGGCGAACCTTTGGGCTGAGGATGGGTGGTAGATGCAAATGGCTCACGAGGTGCTGCAGCCCCGTGTGCTGCAACCCCATCGGGCTGTGCCTCAAGCACTGCAAGCAGCAGCTGCACAGCTGGAGAGGGTGAGCCAGCAGCATGCAGTGCTGTGATGCAGTGCAGCAAAGCGGTGTGGTGCTGCACGGTGCGGTGCTGCGTGCTGCCATGCAGTGGTGCAGGGTAGGGCCGTGTGGTGCCATGCAGCACAGCGCCGTGGGTTGTGGTGCGTTGCAGTGCAGCACGGCGCTGCATGGTGTGGTGCAGCACAGTGTTACGTGGTGCAGTGCTGCAGTGCCACGTGGTGCTGCACAGCACAGCCCTGAGTCGTGCATTGCGGTGCAGCACGGTGCTGCATGGTGTGGTGCATTGCACTGTGGCAGCAGAGCGGGGCTGTGGTGCTGCAGGGCAGCAGTGAGGCAGGAGCAGTGCTGGCAGCCCATGGGGTGCGGATGTGTGGGGCTGAGCTCCCCCAGCCCCAGGTGCCCCACGAAACCGTGGGTCCGCCCTTCCTCTCTGGGTTTTCCTCTGCACCACAGCCTGTGTGTGTGTGTGTGTGTGTGTGTGTGTGTGCCAGTGGGGTCATGGAAAGTGTGATGGGGCCATTTACATTTTCCTAACTCTCAGCAGTCCCTGAAAATGGAGAGGTTTGCCTCACGTGAACCGACAGACAGAGGGGGAAGTTCCCCTCCCACTCAGACACAGGCATGGCAGCCTGGTTGGGTTCATGGGTGCCATCCCCCCATCCCCGCTGTGCTCCTGCACTGTGGGTTCCCCACACCCACCCAGGCCGGGGGCTCTGGGCCCCATCGCCGTGGGGCTGGGGTTGGGGGGCGCAGCCCCCATCGGGACGGGCTGAGAGCTGAGCCGTGCCCTCGTTATTCTCTCCCAGGAGCGCAAATCCTACAAGTGGAAACAGCTGCTCTTCTTCATCACCTTCATCACCTTCTCCATTGCCGTCTGTGTCTATTTCCACCACAACTGGTACTGCAGACCTGGAGGTAAACAGGGGAGCAGCTGGGTGTGGGGCAGCAGCGGGGCCCCGGCGCTGCCCTCTGACCCGCTGTGCTTCCTTCCAACAGTGTACACCATCTTCGCTTTCCTGGAGTACGTGGTGGTCTTCTCCAACATGGCCTTCCACATGACGGCCTTCTGGGACTTCGGCAACAAGGAGCTGGTGGTGAGCTCGATGCTGGAGGACAAGCATTTCTAACTGAGCGCTCCCCCGGTTTGTGCTGCCCCGTAGCGTGGGCCGGGGGCTGCAGTTGCCCCCCATGCTGGGACCAGGAATGGGATTCACTCCTCCTGACTGCGCTCCAGTGCTCATCAGAGCTCTGTGTGCTGCTCAGGCACCAGGGACGCGAGGGCTGGCGATCGCTGCCTCTTTGCAGTGGGTTGGGCAGAGCAGTTGCTGCTTGTGGTGTTGGGCCCGTTTTCTGCGTGCTGCTTTCACCCCCAGGCTGATGGGATTTATGGGGGACCCTTCATCCAAATCCCCAGAAAGAATCTGTGGTCCAAAGGTGGCCTAACCCTGCCCCACAGCTCTGGGACCGTGGGCACTTTGCTGCAGGGCTGGGTGCAGTGCTGGGCTGGGGGTCCCATGTCCCCATCCATTTGTACCCCCATCTCCCACCCAGGTGGGGCGCACAGCCCCTCCCTGCAGCGCCTTCTCCTGGCTTTGGAGGACGAAATAAAGCACTGAGGATTTTTGGGAGCTCTCTGCAGTCTCAGTGCCCTTCGCTGCCCTTCTCCTCCCCCCCCCGTGGGGTCTCTGCCCCCCCCCCCCCCCCCCCCCCCCCCGGGCTGCAGCGCCTGGAGCTGTCAATGCTGCCACCGTTTGGGGTCCCATGGGTGCAGCGCTGAGTTGCTGGAGCGGGGCAGCGGGGTGACACGGTGACCACGGATGGGCGGCACCCATTCCCTGCAGGACCCCGAGGCGGTTGTGGGGTCGGGGCCGGATGCAGGAGGTGGATCCGGCTTTGGGGTGGATGAGAGCTGATGGCTGCGCTCTCCACCTGGCCCCTGGGAGCCAACGCAGCTGCAGATGCCTCTGGGGTGGCCGTGGGACATCGGGGCTCCCCCGGTGCTGCCCACACCCCCTGACCTCATAGCGCGGGGAAGAGGAAGCCGTGAGCTCATCCCAGGGCAGGGCGCCGTCCTCGCCTTGTCCAACCCCCTTCCCCCCCCCCCCTCCATCCGTCCCCGCCGGCTGCCGGAGCGCTGCGTCACGGCCGTGCGCCCTTGGCACGGCCACGGAATGGGGACGGGATGGGGACGGGGCAGCGCTGCCCCTTGGTACCACCGCCCACACCACCCCCTGGGCCCCCCCGCGGACGGCTGCGGGGAACAAAAGCCGTTTGTGTGGGGCTGCGTCCGGCTGCGGGGCCGCACAAGGGGCTCCTGTGCACGGCTGACTCCGACCCGTTTGTGGGGGGCTGCAGCGCCCGGATCCTCCGTACCCCCCCACGTCCCGGGTGGGCTGTGATGGGGCTGCAATGCGGGCATCCATGGGGCTGCCAGGAGGGGCAGAGCACGAGCTGTGGTGAAAGGGAATTGTGGGGAGGAGACCCTCCTGCAGACCGCAGCAGTCATCCCTGCAGTGTCCCCGTCCCCACGGCGTCCCTCCGTGCTCATCTCCTCCACTGTCCCCATCCCTGCGATGCCCCCCACTCCCCCACCCCCCCTCCCAAGTCCCCACAGAGCACTTGGTGCTGCCCCAGTGTCACCCAGGGGTGCAGTGCCAGCTGGGTTCCCATCCCCCCATTTCCCATCCCCCCATCCCAGGGACCCCAGGACACAGAGCTGGCACTCGTGTCCCAGCAGCAGCTCCAGGGATGGGAGCAGACAGCAAAGCACAGAAGGCACAGGGCCGGAGGGGGGGGGGGGGGGGGTTTCTTTATTGAAAGCAGCACAAGGAGAACTGGGTGGGGGGAGCCTGGTGCCACGGGGGTCCTATGGGACAAACCACTCTGCAGCACTTTGAGGGGGGACAGCGGGGGGTGAGGGGGGTGGCAGTGGGTCCCCAAGGGGCTGGGGGTCCCCACAGGGCACTGGGCACAGTGGTGGTAGCAGTGGGTCCCCAAGGGGCTGGGGGAGCTCAGGCAGGAGCCGGGAGATTCGGCCCCATGGGGCAGCCCTGTCTCAGGAAGTGTTGCTCTGTGCCAGAGCTGGAGAGGGGTCACCCAAAAAGTGATCACTGACAGCCAACGGGGGTGGGATGGGATGGGATGGGATGGAGATGGGATGGGGATGGGATGGGGATGGGGATGGGAGGGGAGGGGAGGGGATGGCGATGGCGATGGGGATGGGATGGGATGGGATGGGATGGGATGGGGATGGGATGGGATGGGATGGGAATGGGATGGGATGGGATGGGATGGGATGGGATGGGATGGGATGGGATGGGATGGGATGGGATGGGATGGGATGGGAGGGGAGGGGATGGGAGGGGACGGGAGGGGAGGGGAGGGGAGGGGAGGGGATGGGATGGGATGGGATGGGATTGGAGGGGATGGGGAGGGGAGGGGAGGGGATGGTGATGAAGGGAACAGGAGGGAGCCCAGCTGGCCCCAGGCCAGCAGGCAGGTAGTGCAGTTGGGCTCTGTAGCACTGAAGCTCACAGCTTGGGGCTGGCCGAGTTTGGCCGTGCTGCACTCCATGGGAGGCAGAGAGCTCAGGGATGCTCAGAGCTGAGGAGGCTCAAAGCCAGAGATGCTGAGTGCCAGCAGTGCTCAGAGCCAGAGGTGTTCAGAGCCAGAGACTGACGGAGCCAGGGGTGCTCAGAGCTGGGACGTGCGGAGTGGGAGACGCTCAGCATGGGGGGCGCTCAGAGCTGCTGCGCGGCAATGCTGGGCTGCTCAGTGCCAGAGGTGTTCAGAGCTGGGGGTGCCGAGCAGCAGGGATGTTTGGGTGGGGATGCTCAGAGCTGGGGGCGCTCAGCAGAGGATGCTCAAAGCTGGGGGCGCTCGGAGCCGGGGCTTCTCAGGACCGGGGCTGTGGGGCTGCGGCCGCTCGGAGGCTGGGGGCGGTGGGGCCGGGCAGGGTGGCATGGGGCCGAGCGCAGCCTGCAGGCTGATCCCAGAGCAGAGCAGCGGGGTTTCGGCTGCAGCCCCACATTGAGCCGCTGGTGTCCGTGGGCACGGCGGCCCCACGCCGCCCTACAGCAGCACGCAGGGCCGCTTGGCTTTGGCCGGCGCGGGGTTGAGCACGGCGCGCACCGCCTCGGTGAACACCTCCTTAATGCCCTCCTGCTGCAGTGCTGAGCATTCCAAATATTTGACGGCGCGGATCTGCCTGCACAAACTGAGACCCTGCTGGGTGCTGATGGGCGCCTGGTTCTGCTCCTTGAGCCGGCGCATGGTGTCGGGGTTCGTGCGCAGGTCCTTCTTGGTGCCCACCAGCAACACGGGCACGCTGGGGCAGTGGTGGCAAACCTCGGGGTACCACTTGTGCTTGACGTTCTCGTAGGAGGGAGGGCTGGCGATGGAGAAACAGATGATGAAGACGTTGGTCTGGGGGTAGGAGAGCGTCCGCAGGCGGTCGTATTCCTCCTGCCCGGCTGTGTCCCACAGGTTGAGGTTTATAGTCCGCCCGTCCACCGTGTTCTGAGCGCTGTAGTTGTCGAAGACGGTGGGGATGTATTCCTTGGGGAAGGCGTTGGTGGTGTAGCAGATGAGCAGGCACGTCTTCCCCACGGCGCCGTCGCCCACCACCACGCATTTGATGCTCTGCATCGCTGCGCCGTCTGCCTCAGCAGCCTGCAGGGGAGGATGAGGTCAGGGCAGGGCTGGGGGGCAAAGCGCCACCGCCTGCAGCCCCTGGTGATCGGATGGGGAGTGGTGTGGGATCGTAGGATCACAGAGAGATAGAATGGCCTGGGTTGCAAAGGAGCACAGCGCTCATCCAGCTCCAAGCCCTGCTGTGTGCAGGTCGCCAACCAGCAGCCCAGGCTGCCCAGAGCCACATCCAGCCTGGCCTCCAATGCCTGCAGGGATGGATGGGGCATCCACAGCCTCCTTGGGCAGCCTGGGAGCTTGGAGTTGTGCTGAGGGTCGTGGGGGGCACAGGGCTCAGAGATGTGGGGATGTGGGCAGTGGGGGGGGGATCACAGCATCACAGAATGGTTGGGTTGGAAGGGAGCTCAAGGATCACGAAGCTCCAACCCCCCACCAATGCAGGGCCACCAACCTCCCCATCTCACAGCAGCCCAGGCTGCCCAGGGCCCCATCCAACCTGGCCTCCAACACCTCCAGGGATGGACGGGGCATCACAGCCTCTCTGGGCAGCTGTTCCAGCACCTCACCACTCTCTCTCTAAACAACTTCCCCCTGACATCCAACCTCCAGCTGCCCTCCCTCAACTTCCAACCATTTCCCCTTGTCCTGCTGCCATCTCCCCTTTCCAAGAGTTGGATCTCAGGGCTTTTCCTCTCCACGGTTCCATCATCCTATGCAGCACAGGCTGCCCTGGGCAGTGTGCACAGGGACCTGGGCTGCCACAGGACAGAGCTGCAGAGCCCCACGCTGTGCCATAGCACTGCTCTGTGCCCGCTCTGCTGAGGGGCTGGTGGGGCTGATGAGGTCGGTGAGCCAGGCGTAGTGCAGCTGTGGGGTGGGTGGGGGGGTCCCCAGAGAGACCGTGGGGTGCATGAGGCCCTCTTACATGGGGAAGTCACTCTTCCTCTTCCTGGGCTTCCTGCCCACGGGGTTGGTGCTGTGCCCCACGGTGCCGAGCCCTGTGTAGGGCTGCAGGTGCCATAGGAAGAGGAGCACGAGGCTGGGATGGGGCTGGAGAGCAGCAGTGGGGCTGGGGAGCAGCACTGTGTGGGGCTGGAGGGGCCGCTCAGGACAGGGGTGACCACAGGGCTCTGCTGTGTCCCGTGGCCGTCATGGAATCGTGCCATCCCCATCCCCGTCCCATCGCAGGAAAGGCCGTGGCTGAGTCAGGGCTGTGGGGGAGCGCTGTGGAAAGGCTCGTGGCCATGAGCACATCGTTGCCACAGGGAAAGGCGTCACTGAGGCAGCATCCACTGCAAGGGTCCCCACGTGAGACCCCCGGCGCGGGCACGGGGCACGGAGCGAGCGCAGCGCGTCGGGTTTGTTTGTCCTCCCCGTGGCCGCACCTCGGAGGGGTACCGGGACACCAGGGGTGGCGCTGGCTGCAGACACGGCACGAGGGGCTGACCGAGGGGGTCTCGATGCAGACAGAGGCGATGGCGCTGCTGCGTCCCAACGGGGAGGGGGTGGAGCCACGAGGGATCCCGCATCAGAGGGGCTGCGCGTCGGTGCCCCCCGTGCCACGGTCCCTGAGCAAACAGCGCCGGGACGCCGCACGGGTTCCACGTGTTGCTGCACCCCTGGCACACCCGGCGCCAGCGCTGTGCTACCTGCGTCCCATCTCCGTCCTCATTCCCGTCCCCATCCCCCTGTCCCCGTGTCCCCATCCCTGTGTCCCCGTGTCCCCATCCTCGCACAGTGCCGCTCTGTTCTCCCACGAGGGTTCCGGCCGCCCCCCCGGCCCCCCCCCCCCCGGCCCCCCCCGCTCGTTTGACCCCTTCTGCCCCCGCTGGGATCAGGGCCGCGAGGAGCCCCACGGAGCATCCCGGAGTAACGCAGGGCACGGACGGCAGCGCCCCCCCGCCCCGCTCCGGCTCCGGCCATTCCTAGGGTGGGGGCTTCGGAAAGAACCTCCCTACGGGACCCAAAGGCAAAGCTCTGCCCCGCAGCCCGGCCTCAGCCCCGCGGGATCGCCCCTCCCCGGCCCCGCAAGAGGAGGGGAAGCGGAGGAGGAAGAGGAAGAGGAAGAGCCGCGGTCCCGCCGCGCTGGAGTGGGTGCGGGCGCGGGGCGCGAGGTGATTCATACCCCACCGCATCACCGGGGCGGGGGAGACGGCGCAGCTGTGGGGCCGAGCAGAAGAAAGGGGAAGCAAAACCTCCCCCGGCCGCTCACCCGGGCACCCCCCCCCCCCCCAAGCTGGGGCTTTCCGTGGGGCCGCGGGCCGCTCCGCTTGGCACCGGCACGGCGAGCGTTACTGCGGCACGGCGCACCCCGCAGAGCGCATCCGACCCTGTGCGCCCCGCTCCGCGCCCTGTGCGTCACGCAGCTGCCCCACTTTTCCTGCGGTCCCCTCCAGCTTAGAGCTGGGGACACCAAACCGGACGCGGGGACCCAACGCACGACCTCGGGTGGCACCGATGGGACGCGCTGCGGGGGTCCCGCAGGCGGTGCGCACCGGGCGGGGCTCCGTCCCCGCTGTCCCCGGGCCGAAGGAAACCCTCGCTGCGCACCCACCGGCTGCTCTGAGCCGCGCGATTTGGGTTTCCCTGCCGTGGGGCTGCGGGTCCGACTGGACCCTGTGCATCACCTCGGCAGCACCGGGGCATTTGCCCCAGCAGCCCCATCGGGACCCTCAGCCCCAAACATGCACCGGGGGCACTTTGGAGACGCAGGGTAGGGAACAGTGGTGGGCCGTGATTTGCCCTTCTCAGATCACAGGGATGGAGATGGGGATGGAGGCAATGGGGTCTGGGGATGGGGATGGAGGTCCAGGTGGAGGTAAGGGAGGAGGAGGTGGTGGTGGAGGTGTGGAGATGGGGATGGAGGTGTGAAGTTGGGGATGGTAATGGGATGAGATGGGGATGGTGGAGACGGAGGTGGAGACGGAGGTACAGAGATGGGGATGGGAGTGGAGATGATGGAGGTGGAGATGATGGAAATGGGGATGAGTGTGGAGATGGGGATGGGATGAGGTGGGGATGGGAATGATGGAGGTGGAGGGATGGGGATGGAATGGGGGCAGCCCTTCAGGACACACGGGGTCTTCAAGCAGGCAGCAGGACCTCACATAGCCCACATAGTGCACCAACCCTCCCTAAGTGAGAGGAAGAGGATGGAAGACCTGCAACGGAGCAAGACGGGGCTCCAGGACAGCAGCAGCGCCCTCAGCCTCAGCTCCCCCAATCTATGGGTACAACCGAATGCAGCCCCCCCCATTCCCCGGCATCCCGGACCCACACGGGGGGCACCGGGGACGGCTTCTGCCGTGGGTCAGACGGACGCCCTCCTCCTGGCTCTGCTGCCCGCTCCCCCCATCAGACCCCGCCCTCACAGCCCACCCCGCGCCCCCCGCGCTCACCCCGGCTCATGGTGGGATGGGATGCACGGTGGGGGGGGGGGGGTCCTCCGCTCCGCTCCGCGCCGCTCCGCGCCGTTCGGTCCCTCCCGACCCCGACCGTTCCTCCCGCCGAGCCCGGCCCGCCCCCGCCGCTTCCTTCCTGCCTCGGCCCGGAGTGGGGGGGTGTTATAGGGCGGGGGGGGGGGCGTGGGGAAGTGGAGGGTTTGGGGAGGGGAGGGGAGGGGGAGCGTGGGAACGCAGAGGGGGATTTCCTCTATTGGGGCTACAATCCTCCCCTCGAGGCGTCGCCCCCCGAACCCCACTGAGCCCCCACCCAGACACCCATAGGAGGGATGGGCGCCCCCAGGCTCCGGTTGGGGCAGGAGCCCCACAGTGGTGCCCTATGGGGGCTGCTTCCCGTTCCTGTTCCCACTCCGGTCCCTGTCCCCCCCTTATTCCCACCCCAATTCCTGTCCTTCCCAGTCAGCATTCCAGTTCCTCTCCCATCCTATCTTCATCTCTGTTCCTATCTCCATTTCCAGGACCATCTCACCCCCATGCTCAAACCCAAGTTCTCGTCCCCATTCCCATCCCCATCCCCATCCCCATCCCATCTCAATCCTCATCTTATTTCATCCCAGTCCTTTCTCTATCCTCATCTCATCTCATCCCATCCCCAACCTCTTCCCTTTCCCCATCCTCATCCTATCTCCACTACCATCCTCCATTACCATTTCTTTACTCAGAGAGTGGTGAGGTGCTGGAACAGCTGCCCAGAGAGGCTGTGATGCCCCGTCCATCCCTGGAGGTGTTGGAGGCCAGGTTGGATGGGGCCCTGGGCAGCCTGGGCTGCTGTGAGATGGGGAGGTTGGTGGCCCTGCATTGGTGGGGGGTTGGAGCTTCGTGATCCTTGAGCTCCCTTCCAACCCAAACCATGCTGTGATGCTGTGATACCATCCTATCCCACCTCCACCCATCCTTGTCCCCACTGCCATTCCCCATCCCAGTTCCCATTCCCATCTCACCCTTTCCCCGTCCTTATCCCCATTTCCAGGCTCAGTTCCTGTCTCCAGCCCCATCCGATTCCCATCTTCATCCCATCCCACCCCATCCCACCCCATCCCTATCCTTACCCACATCCCATCCCATTCCCATCCTGTCTCCATCCTCATCCCATCCCACTCCCATCCTCTCCCCTCCCAGCCCCCATTGCCCCGGGGTGGGGGATGGGCGCTGCTTTTGCCGCCGCTCTCTGCGATCTCCGCGCACGACGTTCAATTCTGGTCACCCATCCAATCGCCGCACGCAGCCCTTCCTGCTTAGCTTTCGCGCCGCGCCGGCGGTCCCGCTCCCAGCCTGCACGTCCTCCACGCGTCCAGCAGATGGCGCTGCGGAGCGGCGGAGGTGGGAGGGAAGGGCGGGGCCGAGCGGAGGGGCGGGGCCAACATCCTGCGCTCCGATTGGCCGACCGATGAGCGGCGGCGGCCCCGCCCCCTGTCAGCGAGGTGCGACGGCGGCGCGGGCGGGTGCGCGGCGGGAGAGGAGGGGGGGGGGGAAGGGGGAGGAGGGGGCGGCGGGACGGAACGGCAGCGTGCGGGGAGCGGGGGGGCGGTGCGGGAATAGACAGCGGGCGGAGGGGAGCGGCCGGCAGAGGACGCGGGGCGGGGAGCGGCGCCGGGCCGGCGGGGGGCGTGGACTGAGCGGCGGGGGCGTGGCCACGTGATGGGCGTGGCTTGAAGGAGGCGTGGTCACACGGGACTGGGCGTGGTCTGAGCGGGGGCGTGGCAAGACGGAACGGGCGTGGTCAAATCAGGGCGTGGATATCCGGGAGGGGCGTGGTCTGGTCGGCGGGGGGCGTGGTGTCACGTGGCCCCGCCCCGACCGGCAGCGCGTAGAGCGGCGGTTCGAGTCCCGGTCCGGCGCTGACCCGGCGGTGCCCCGAGGAGCGTGGAGGCCTCGATGCGGATCAGGAGCTGAGCGGGCATGGAGCTGCGGGCGGCGGCGGCGCTGTGGGTGCTGTGCGGCTTCCTTCTGCAACCGGGCCGGGCCGAGCGGCCGCCGGGTTCCCACCTGGACGAGACGGCCATCGCAGGTACGGCCGGGCCGGGGCGGCTGGGGGGGGTCGGGAGCGGCCTCGGCCGAGCGAGCGCGGAGCGGGCAGCGCTTCGGGGGGTCCGCGGGCCTCGGGATGGGATTCGGGGCCTCCAAGGGTCCGGGGGGAGGGTTCTGAGATCTATGCGGTCTGCGGGCCGTAAGGGGGTTTGAGCCCGGCCCGGTGCCGGTAGGACCCGGAGGAGCGGCGGGGTCAAAGCGGGTCCTGAGCCGCGCAACGGGAGCGCCGTTCGGGCAGCGGCCGACGCGTGGGGAGCGGAGCGGCTGCGGGGTCAGCGGGGGGCGGAGCGGCTGCGGGCGCCGCCGAGGGGACGCCGGAACCGGCAGAGGCGCTCCCGCACGGAGCGCTGCCCGCAGCCGCCACGCATCGCCGCTGCCCCCGGGGAGGGGGGGGAGGTGAGGTCGGTCCGACGGCCGGTCCGGCTCCGTTCCGAGCGCTCCGGGGGCCGGCCGGGAAAGTGATCTGCGCGGCCCCGCGGCCGCAGGCAGGTTTGTGCCTGCGAGGAATGCTCCGGGACGGCTATTTTTGGAGACGGCGGCGGCCCGGGGTTGTTCAGCTGCTGCTTGGGAGCGGAGCGGGCCGGGCTCCAAACCTCCACCTCGATGCGCTGCTCGGCCGCGGCCATCCACGTGCAGCGGGTGGGAGCAGCACAGTGCTCTGCGCATCCGTGTCCGGACCGCCTCCCCACCGCCTCCCCTTGGCTGTAGAGCTGGTGCAAGCTTGGAGAGCTTGCTTGGGTTGGAAGGGAGCTCAAGGATCACGAAGCTCCAACCCCCACCA
>NW_024969065.1:452-2195 GCF_019238085.1 Lagopus leucura | reverse complement strand
GGGGTCTGTGGGGTCTATGGGGTCTCTATG
The DNA here is from genome assembly GCF_019238085.1 of Lagopus leucura. Lineage (NCBI taxonomy): Eukaryota > Metazoa > Chordata > Aves > Galliformes > Phasianidae > Lagopus > Lagopus leucura. The sequence continues at coordinate 2,165 of NW_024969065.1, read as the reverse complement.
GGGTCTCAATGGGGTCTCTATGGGGTCTCTATGGGGTCTCAATGGGGTCTCTATGGATCTCTATGGGGTCTCTATGGGGTCTCAATGGGGTCTCTATGGGATCTTTATGGGGTCTCTATGGGGTCTCAATGGGGTCTCTATGGGGTCTCTATGGGGTCTCCATGGGGCTCTATGGGGTCTGTATGGGGCTCTATGGGATCTACGGGGTCTCTATGGGGCAGAATGGGGATCTATGGGGTCTCTATGGGGTCTGTGTGGCCTATATGGGGTCTCTATGGGGTCTCTATGGGGTCTGTGGGGTCTCTATGGGGTTTATATGGGTCTCTGTGGGGCCTGTGGGGTCGCTATGGGGCAGAATGGGGCTCTATGGGGTCTCTATGGGGTCTCTATGGGGTCTGTGGGGTCTATGGGGTCTTTATGGGGCTCTATGGAATCTATGGGGTCTCTATGGGGCAGAATGGGGCTCTATGGGGTCTCTATGGAGTCTGTGGGTCTCCTTGGGGACTCCATGGGGTGCCTGTGGGGTCTATGGGGTCTGTATGGGGCTCTATGGGATCTAGGGGGTCTCTATGGGGTCCCTATGGGGTCTGTGGGGTCTATGGGGTCCCTATGGGGTCTCTATGGGGTCTCAATGGGGTCTGTGGGGTCTAGGGGGTCTAGGGGGTCTCTATGGGAACTACGGGGTCTCTATGGGGCAGAATAGGGATCTATGGGGTCTCTATGGGGTCTGTGGGTCTCTTTGGGGTCCCTATGGGGCTCTATGGGATCTATGGGGTCTCTGTGGGGTGTCTATGGGGCAGCCATGGGGAATCTATGGGGTTTATATGGGTCTCTGTGTGACCTATGGGGTCTCTATGGGGTCTGTGGGGTCTCTATGGGGTTTATATGGGTCTCTGTAGGGCCTATGGGGTCGCTATGGGGCAGAATGGGGCTCTATGGGGTCTCTATGGGGTCTGTGGGGTCTATGGGGTTTCTATGGGATCTATAGGTCTCTATAGGGCAGAATGGGGCTCTATGGGGATTCTATGGGGTCTGTGGGGCCTATGGGGCAGAATCGGTCTCTATGGGACTCTATGGGGTCTGTGTGGGGTCTGTGGGGTCTACAGGGTCTCTATGGGGCAGGATGGAGATCTATGGGGTCTCAATGTGTGCCTGGATCTCTCTGGATCCCTCTGGATCCCTGTGGCCTCAGTGGGTCCCCGTGGGTCCCTATGGTGTCTATGGGTCCCCGTGGGTCCCTATGGGTCGCTGTGGGGCTCCAGCCCCACTTCCGCCCCCCCCCCTCCCCTACGCTCTGTCCCCCTTCAGTCCTCCAAAACACCACGGAGCCACACCTCCACCGCGCTCAGAGCGCCGAGCGGGAGGCAAACCGGAAACCGCTCTACCCACAACCTCGGCTGTCGCGTTGAGTGACGTCACGTCCGGCCCGCAGCAGTGAGGACGTCCAAGATGGCGCTTCCCGCCGCCCTCTTGCGCGCTGCGGGTGCGGAGCGGTCAGGGGAGGCGGAGAAGGGGGGGGGGGGGGGGGGGGGGGGGGGCCGGGGGGGGGTGTGGGGGGGGGGGGGGGGTCGTAGAGGGGCAGCGCTGGTTTTATTTTGTCCTTTTTTTGTTGGTTTTTTATTTTTCCTTTTTTAACCCGTTTCGCCCTTTTTTTTTTTGTTCTGGCTTCTCCGTCGCAGCGCTGCGGTGCCGGTTGCCGTTGGCCAACGTTGG
>NW_024969065.1:0-352 GCF_019238085.1 Lagopus leucura | reverse complement strand
GGGGGGGATAGAAGAGCACCGGGGTCACGTGATTTGGTCCTCCGGCAGAGGCGCCACCTTGCGGCCGAGGCCTTCGTGCGGGATCGGCCCCACGTGAACGTGGGAACCATCGGTCACGTGGACCACGGGAAGACAACGCTGACCGCCGCCATCACCAAAGGTGGGCGGGGCTTCACGGAGGAGGGGGCGGGGCTTAACGGAGGAGGGGGGCGGGGCTTCAAGGAGGAGGAAGGCGGGGCTTAACGGAGGAGGCGGGTTTATAAGTAGAGGGGCGGGGCTCAATGGAGGACAAGGCGGGGATGAAGTGAAGGGGCGTGGCTTAAAAAGAAAAGGGGGCGGGGTTTCAAAGAGG
>NW_024969064.1:720-1966 GCF_019238085.1 Lagopus leucura | reverse complement strand
GCTCTTTTCCTCCCTTCCTTTCTTCCCATTTTTGTGGGACTGGGGTGCGGGGAGAGGGCAGAGGCCTGTCGCCCCTGTCACAGAGTTGACCAGATCAATCTATGTCCTGGAGGCACCGCTGAATCTCCTGGGCAGGTCCTTTCACTTTGCTTCGCTTAATAGCAAAACCAGCACAGATGGGGAACCTCAGCCATCCAGGAATCCTAGAAGTCATCATGGACTGGCCTGAAGGTAAAAAGTTTGGAAGATGGATTGTGGGGAAGCATCGCAGATGGAAATCTGCTGTGTGGAGCCCCACACGACAAGTTGCAGAGGCCACTGAAGGGAAAGGAGAATCAAGCCAATTTGCAGAGGTAAAGGCTGTCCAACTGGCCTTAGATGTCGCTGAACGGGAGAGGTGGCCAATGCTCTATCTTTACACTGACTTATGGATGGTAGCAAATGCCTTATGGGGGTGGTTACAGCAGTGGGAGCAAAATAACTGGCAAAGAAGGGGTAAACCTATTTGGGCTGCTGAACTGTGGAAAGACATTGCTGCCCGAATAAAGAATATGGTTGTGAAGGTGCGTCATGTAGATGCTCATGTGCCCAAGAGTCGGGCTACTGAAGAACAGCAAAATAACCATCAGGTAGATCGAGCTGCCAGAATTGAGGTGGCTCAAATAGACCTGGACTGGCAGAACAAGGGTGAATTATTTCTGGCTCGGTGGGCCCATGAGACCTCAGGTCATCAAGGGAGAGATGCAACATACAAATGGGCTAGAGACCGAGGGGTGGACTTAACTATGGATGCCATTGCACAGGTTATTCATAACTGTGAAACATGTGCCATCATCAAACAAGCCAAGAGGATGAAACCTCTGTGGGAGGAAGGGCGATGGCAAAAGTACAAATATAGGGAGGCATGGCAGGTTGATTATATCACCTTGCCACGATCTCGCAATGGTAAGCATTATGTGCTTACTATGGTGGAGGCAACCACTGGGTGGCTTGAAACATATGCAGTACCCCATGCTACCGCCCGAAGCACCATACTGGGTCTCGAGAAACAAGTCCTGTGGTGACATGGCACCCCGGAAAGAATTGAGTCAGATAATGGGACTCATTTCAAAAATTCTCTTGTAAATACTTGGGCCAAAGATCATGGCATTGAGTGGATTTACCATATTCCCTATCATGCTCCAGCCTCTGGTAAAATTGAACGATACAATGGATTGTTAAAAACGATGCTAAAAGCACTGGGTGG
>NW_024969064.1:0-620 GCF_019238085.1 Lagopus leucura | reverse complement strand
TTCAAAAATTCTCTTGTAAATACTTGGGCCAAAGATCATGGCATCGAGTGGATTTACCACATTCCCTATCATGCTCCAGCCTCTGGTAAAATTGAACGATACAATGGACTGTTAAAAACGATGCTAAAAGCACTGGGTGGCGGAACATTTAAGCACTGGGAGAAGCATTTGGCAGAAGCCACCTGGTTAGTCAATACCAGAGGATCTATTAATCGTGATGGTCCTAACCAATCCAGTTCCCTACATACTGTAGAGGGAGATAAAGTCCCCATTGTACATGTAAAGAACATGTTAGGAAAGGCAGTTTGGGTTCTTCCAGCTTCTGGAAAGGGCAAACCTCTCCGTGGTACAGTTTTTGCCCAGGGACCAGGATCCACTTGGTGGGTAATGCAGAAGAATGGGGATGTTCAGTGTGTACCACAAGGAAACTTGATGCCGGGGGAGTGCAGTTACTAATTCTATGTATATGCATATAACCATGTGTGTGTAATGCATTTAATCATTTTTTTGTTTGTTTGTATATATATATATATATTTTAAGCATGATGTAACGATGTAGAATAAGGGGTGGAATGTCATGGTTCTATGATTTTGTTTTTGTTCTTTTTTGTTTCTGGGTT
>NW_024969063.1:546-1088 GCF_019238085.1 Lagopus leucura | reverse complement strand
TGGTGGGCTTGCTGCCCTTGCTGCTTCTGGCAGCGGATGGCAGCTGCTGGTGTGGGGCTGGCAACCCTGGCAGTGGTTTGCAGTGGCTGGCAGCGGATGGTGGGGGGCTTGTGGCCCTGGCAGCGGCTGGCAGCAGCTGGTGGGTGGCTTTGCCACCCTGGCAGCGGCTGTCAGCAACTGGCAGCAGCTGGTGGGGGGCTTGCTGCCCTAACACTGGCTGGCAGCAGCTGGCAGCGGCTGGTGGTGGGCTTGCCGCCCTGGCAGCGGCTGGCAGATGATGGCAGCGGCCCTGGCAGCGGCTGGTGGGGGGCTTCTGCCCTGGCAGTGGCTGGAAGCGGCGGGCAGCGGCTGGTGGGGGGCTTGCCTCCTTGGCAGCAGCTGTCAGAATCTGGCCGCGGCTGGTGGGGTGCTTGCTGCCCTGGCAGCGTCTGGCAGTGGCTGGCAGAAGCTGACATCGGCTGGCAGCGTCTGGCAGATGCTTGTGGGGGGCTTGCGGTCCTGGCAGTGGCTGGCAGCGGCTGGCAGCAACTGGTGGGGGGCTT
>NW_024969063.1:0-446 GCF_019238085.1 Lagopus leucura | reverse complement strand
GGCAGCGGCTGGCAGCAACTGGTGGTGGGCTTACCTCCTTGGCAGCGGCTGGCAGCGACTGGCGGGGGGCTTGCGGCCCTGGCAGCAGCTGTCAGCAACTGACAGCGGATGGTGGGGGGCTTGCTGCCTTAACACTGGCTGGCAGCGGCTGGCAGAGGCTGGTGGGGGGCTTGCAAACCTGGCAGCGGCTGGCTGCGGCTGGCAGCGGCTGGTGGGGGGCTTGCGGCTCTGGCAGCGGCTGGCCGCGGTTGGTGGGGGGCTTGCCGCCCTGGCAGCGGCTGACAGCGGTTGGCAGCGACTGGTGGTGGGCTTGCTGCCCTTGCAGCGGCTGGCAGCGGATGGCAGCTGCTGGTGTGGGGCTGGCAAACCTGGCAGCGGTTTGCAGCGGCTGGCAGCGGCTGGTGGGGGTCTTGCCGCCCTGGCAGCGGCTGGCAGATGCTGGCAGC
>NW_024969062.1:0-26257 GCF_019238085.1 Lagopus leucura | reverse complement strand
GCGGCGGGAGGCGGGGCGGCGGCGGCGGCACGGCTCCGGCGGGCGGGGCGGGGGCAACCCCTGGCTCGGGCGGCCGCGCCTTCGCCCCCCGGCCCTGCTGGCCCCCGGGCTGCGTCGCGGTGTGCCGTCTGCCCGGCCCCGGGCTGGGGTCGGTGTCGCCGAGGCGAAGTCCCCTGGAGTAGGAGAAGCCCGGCAGGACGGGCGGAGAAAGGCCCGGGAGCCCCCGCCTGGGGACCTCGCCCTTCTCGGCCGCGCTCCGCCGCCGGCCCTGGGCGATCCCCGCGGCGGGGCCGGGCTGGGGGCGGTGGGCCCGGAGGCTGTGTGGTGGCATCGCTTCCCGAGAGCTCCTCCGGCAGCGAAGCGCACAGAAAGGGAATTTCTGTCCAAGTTAGCGTAGCATCAAGAAGACAATAAAAGCAGGTTTTGTGCCTGCCCGCCGCTATCAGCCCTGCGTTATGCTTTGAAACCCTTCAGGAGGAAGGTGGTAAACCCACACGTGAGTGTTTTTTCATCTCTGAATGGGAACACGAACTGAGGATGATGGCACTGCTGCTCCCTTCCCTGCAGCAGTGGGACCACACAGCTCACCGTGCTGAAGGGAAGCAGTCTGACACGGCCAATTCCTTAGCATTTGTGTGCCTCAGTACGTAATCTCTTGTGTAATTAATAAAGGATTTGGAGTTACGTGTGTTATCTGAAGCTGCTGGAGTGCCGGCTGTGTGCTGTGGTGGGTGAACTGGGCAGGGGCAGCATGCTGATGGGCTCAGGGTTGTAGGTGCTTAATTACACTGTTCACAGAATCAGAATGGCCTGGGTTGGAAGGGACCTCAAGGATCATGAATCTCCAACCCCCTGCCACAAGCAGGGCCACCAACCTCCCCATTTAGTACCAGCCCAGGCTGCCCAGGGCCCCATCCAGCCTGGCCTTGAACGCCTCCAGGGGTGGACGGGGCATCCACAGCCCCTCTGGGCAGCTGTTCCAGCACCTCACCACTCTCTCTGTAAAGAACTCTTATTGAGCAGAAGACAAGTTCGCTTCACCAGAAGCCAGCCAGGTTGTATCCATGGCCCAGCGCTGCATTTGGGAAGAGCCCCGTGGATTGCTGTGGCTGCTCAGGCACACCAAGGAAGGAGTGAGTGCGTGTGCCATGCATGTGAGTTTGGTCAGTGGCACTGTTCTGTTGGGGTTTGCACAAGCGTGTGGTGTGTGGCAAAACTAAGCAAAGGTGTAGTCCTTATGATCTGAGAGCACCTCACCCCTGAGTGTACTGATACAGCATGAAAAGAGTGCTGCAGGTGAGGAGGCACTGTTAAGACAGGGACCGTGACTTTGTTGTGTCACTAAGCAGAGCCATGCATACCTTCGTGGTTCCACAGTCTTGCTGCAAACATAGCACAGCTTCTGTTTGGACACAAGCAAAGAGCAGCCACAGCTCCCACCCTGCAAAGAAGGTTGCTGTGTAGGAGATGCCTTGAGGTTGTTCACGTGTTTAAAATGTTTTATAGGACTTTTTGAACTGTACTAAAACTGCTGTCAACATCAGAGGTTAAACATGCTGGGGAAAAAAACCCACGTTTTTCCTCTGCTTCTTCAGTTGTTAATGCAGCCTTAAAGACTGTTACACTCTACTTGTATGGCCAATAAGTGAATGTGTTCCCTTTAAAAAAGAAATCATTTGAAACTACTCAAACAACCAGAAGAGCTGCATAAAGCAGTGCCTGTGTGGCAGAAAGGCTGTAAAGGTTAAAATCCCATGAGTTTAACTCTGCCTGCTTGTATGTTTGTTTTTTTCTCCCTGGGTTTTAACCAAAAGTTTTCTTCTCACTATTTCGAGAAGTATAATTTCTTCTCATGCTTCTGCTGTAGAGCCGATGAGAAGAGAGATGTTTCAGTGCCTACTGAAAGCGAAGCAGTGATTCCTGGAACCTTCCTTAGGTGGAGTTCAATGCATCAGCAGGGCTGAAAGCATGACTCACTGCTTTGGGCCTGAGTGAAGTTTATCAGCAAAGAGGCACCAGAGAAGGAGCTGGCAGCAGGGCAGTGGCCTGGCACTGCACTGCACCTCACGCACAGCTTCCTGATGAACACAAGTGAAACCCCACAGAAGCTGGAGGCTAAGGAGGTATCCCCATCACCCATTTTCTACTGTGCTTCTGGAACTGTTCTGTCTGGCCTAGTTTGGAACAGCCTGAGCAATAGGACTTCCTCCAGAGAGGTTTCTGTACTAGTAGCATCCGTTTGCTCAGAGTTAGAGCTGTGGCTAGGTCACAGTTCAGGAAGCTGCTTGTGTGCTGGGAGCTTTTGGTCATAAGAAAAACAATCTTTTCCCATCTTTCTGCCTTGAGCTCTCACTGGAGCGTCCAAGCTGCATGAGGCTCTCTTGCATCTGATGAGCATCTTTTGTATGAGGGCAAAAACTGGAGAATTAGTTCACTGTCACTGGTGCTTCTTCTGGCCTGCCCTGCCAGCAGAGAGGGAAGACAAAACAAATCTACTTCTGATGGCTTACTTAACTCGTTTGATATTTATTGAAGACCTCTGCCTCCCTGCATGCTCATCAACACAGAATGAGATATATTTCATGGTGAGCTAATGGAGAACGGACCGGGTTTCCAGGTCTGATGTCACAGAATCACAGAATCACCAAGGTTGGAAAAGACCTTTGAGATCATCCACCTATCACCAATATTCTCACTAAACCATGTCCCTCAACACAAAATCCAAACTTTTCTTGAACACCTCCAGGGTCGGTGACTCCACCACCTCCCTGGGCAGCCCATTCCAGTGCCTTTTTTGCTTTTGCTTCACTGAAGTCAAATAAAGGAAGTATTCTGGAATATATCAGAATGAAAGGCCCAAAGTAACTTTGAAGATCGCTCTTGTGTTCAGAGTGCAAAAGAAGTTTCGAGGTGGTTTTGTCCTTCAAACAACTTCAGAGAAGGTTTTGACCTAAATGAAATGATTTTGGTTGTTCCACTCTCTGAATTCTGCAGTAACAGAACCTTAAACATAAAGAAATGTCAATAAAGCTGATGTAAACGCAACCACAATGTGTGCTTCTACTTAAAGTTGCTTATTTTTATACTCCTTGCTGCTTTATAGCCACTTTCCAAAGTGATGCACTACATAAGAAGTGTGTATATTTTGCTTCCAAACTGCCAGAACCACTTGAACTGGATTAGCCTTACATTTTTCAGAGGAACTGAGTCTTCCTGTAACCTTACAGGCAGCGATCTGGAGAGAAGGAAGCTGGGGTGGCATGTTTGTAACTCACATCCCTTCCTCTTGAGCTGTGGAGCAGAGCAGTGACTTTGAGGGAAGAGAGCAATTGACTGAGAGTGTCTGGAAGGACTGAATGTTGTGTTGGTGAAAGACAGCGGCACGACTGACATGCCTGGCAGACAGCAAAGCTGGGAATGGAAAGCTGGTACATGGCTGGGTGTAAGGGGGTAGGAGAGGCTGTGGGAAAGATTTTCTTATTTGTGTAGCTGGAGGAATTCATCTCAGAGCTGCTGCAGAGCACATGATACCTGTAAGACAGACAGGTCTGACGTTATACTTTGCTATATTACATAGGAGCTTGTCTATGACTTTGCTGCAATTAAACCCATTGCTTCCAAGCACTGTTTTCATTAGAAGTTGTAGAGGCACATGGTTTAATGGGAAATATTGGTGGTTGGAGGACAGTTGGACTGAATCACAGAATCACAGAATAGGCAGGGTTGGAAGGGACCTCAAGGATCACGAATCTCCAACCCCCTGCCACATGCAGGACCACCTCCTCATTTAACACCAGCCCAGGCTGCCCAGGGCCTCATCCAACCTGGCCTTGAACGCCTCCAGGGATGGACGGGGCATCACAGCCTCTTTGGGCAGCTGTTCCAGCACCTCACCGCTCTCTCTGTAAAGAACTTATGGAACTTAAGACTGGATGATCTTATGATCTTTTCCATCCTTGGTGATTCTATGATTCTATGCACAGCAGTTGGATCAAATTCTGAGTGTTCTGAGTTAAATGGCTGTCTTTGTCAGCAATGTCCTGCAGGTTTCTCCAGGCTTGTAAAGGGAGGAAGACCTTTCTTCATTCTTGGAAGAGGCATTAGAAAGAAATGTCATTATGAAAGTTCTTTACTGGGGCTTCATCAGTGCCTCTGAGCAGACAGGCTCCAGTTTTGCAGGAGGGAAGACTTGTTTCCATTCTTAGGGTAGGAAATGGTTGTTGCACTGTCAGCTGCTGCTCAGGGAAGGTTGGTGGACCAGACCACAGCGATGTCACAGCTCTTATGGGGATGTTGTTTCATGGCCTGTACCCTCAGGCACCATACCACTGCCCGTTCAGCTCTTCATCCTTTGGTTTCATCTCTCTGTGGAGACCCGAGATCACCAATAGGTCTCAAACAATGGCTGCGATGGAACTCTGCCAGTCTGGGCCATCTGAAAACATGTTTAAAGCTTCTAAATGCCTTTTCCCCCCCTAAAATTAAATGTGTATTCCCTGAAGTCCCTTTTAGGTTTCATCTGACAAATCTCATTGTAATTCATTTGAGCGCTCTTGTGAGTGTACTTTCCGAGGGAACAGAAAACAGATGTGATAAATGCCTGAACAAGAGATTTAACCTGGCATCTGTTGTTTTAAAGAAATGTTACAAAACAAAGGAGCATAACCATGTTTTATTGAGATTTAATTGGTAGATGATACACCTGATTTTCCATTGTATTCTTTTCAGGTCACAGTGAGAACACGTGGTGGAAATGTGCACTGAGGTAAACTCATATGGCCTGTCTACAGTGGTTATGACAAATCTGTGCTGTTTTTTTGTAACAGTCAGCATATCAGATAAAATTAATCCAATAGTCAGAATGGAAAACTCTTTGTTCAAGACAAGGAAGTAAAGAGAATCAAATGTGGTGGGCAGGATTGCTCTGAGGGTCTGGAATCCCTCAAAGCTTGTGTGATGCACTTGTATGATACTTAACTGTAGAGCTAAGGGGCTAATTTGTGTGTTTAGCATAATTATATGCTTAAGTCCTTTGCCAGATTCAGGAATAAATAAGTTGGGATTGTAACATAACTACTTGATGAGTACTTCTAAAGATGGAAGCTAATTTGTCCTCTCCTCTGGGGAAAAGGAACCATGTGGGATTCATGTCATAGAGATTCTTTGCATTTCCTCTATCGAGACTTTTGGAAGTTGATTGATAAAATACTGGAATATTTATCTTTGCACTTGTTCAGGGAATGCCACATGTGCAGGCAAATGGAACATGAACTGAGAAGTTCAGCGTGTGGGTACCATGAAAAGGAGTGAAAATAGATTATCTCTTATTTTAAAATAATGGTACTAGTTATTTGTACTAATTGTTGCAGAATTGACAGAGGGTTTTCATATCTGGGTTAGTAGGTAATTTTTCTAAACCTCTCGTTTCAGTTTTAAAAAAAAAAGTTTGGAATGTGTGCAAACCTTCAGTCTTCTCTACACTTGAATGCAAGAGACGTTTCAAAGTGAACGTATCACTGGCAACACAACTGGACTTTCACATTTGTCATGCTAATATTAGGTATCATCTGAGGATCAAATCACAAGGTTGTGTGCTCTGTTCTGTCGTTTAAGTTTTTTGCATGCAAATGACGGAGTTGGTTTGTTAAATTCTCCCTATACATCTCAAGATAACAGTACACAATTTTTCTTTAGATTTGAAGCTCTTTGTCACTTCAACAAACATATAATCCTTCCCCATATTTGCTTGTTGATGCATTTACATTACATGGGCGGGGGGGTGGGGGTGGGGGGGCGAGGAGTGATGAGTACCAGCAAAATCAATGCTCCTCTTCATGAGAGCTGAGGCTGTTTTCTATATGGAGCTGTCGTCACTGAGTGGATGCAAGGCGCACACAGAGCACGGCTTGTCATGTGCCAGGGCTCTGCTGCTTGTGTGCTTGTCACGGGTGGGCACGAGGACAAACTGTGCAGCTGCAGAGCTGGGGCTGCAAAGGCAGCCTTCCATCAACCACCCTGTTTGAGAGCTGAGGCACTGGCACAGGTTGCCCAAGGAGGCTGTGGATGCCCCATCCCTGCAGGCATTCAAGGCCAGACTGGATGTGGCTCTGGGCAGCCTGGGCTGCTGGTTGGCGACCTGCACACAGCAGGGGGTTGGAACTGGATGTGCATTGTGGGCCTTTGCAACCCAGGGCATTCTATGATTCTATGAAAGCCGTGCTGCATTGCCTTCCTTGTGTATGGGGAGGGGTGGGGGCATGGAGAAGTGCAGCTCTGTGAACAGAAGGTTGGTGCACACTCTGATCCTTTGGCCAATTAAATTGATTGCAAGGCCCCTCGTTAACTTCTGTCTGTTTCCAAGCAAGCAGCCTGAGCAGAATAAGATTACTTTCTCATTTTACATAAGGCTTTCACATTCTATCCCCCATACTAATTAACTGCATTAAAGGGTCTGGCTTCCTTGAGTTCCTCCTTTCTTGTCTGATACACTTTGAATTAGATGTAGCCATTATGAAAGGTATCAGAAGAAAACCACTAATTTCTTTTCCTGCTTTCTACATATTGTGGGTATTTTTAGATAACACACCCTTCACAAATGCAGCAAAAATACCTTTCTGCAGGCAAATGCTCTATGTGCCATTAAAACCACTGTCCAACTGGCTTTATTTCATTGATATGCAAGTTCTTGTTTTAGATTTTCAGCAAGAGTAATTTATCTATCAGTGGCCATGCGTTTTCCTGCTTTTCAAAATATTTTTTTTTGTTCTGGATCCAAAGAGTTGGTACTTATTCAAGAAGCAGTGCCATGAAAAATGCTAACGAGCTCATACCCTGTCTTACTGCCATGCAGTACCACTGAGTGTGTCTCAATGTCTGTTGCTTTACTTCGGAGTGCACGAGGCAGAGGCAGAACCAGATTGAGTTAACCAAAGATTTACTGTAATCCAGGAAGGCGGTGAGAGCACAACAAGGAAGTGCTGCGCAGTCAGAAATCCAGCAATGCAGCCTCTCGGTGCCTCTGGTTACTGATATCTGATGTATGTCCAAGCCTTCACTGAGGGCACAGTGAGCAGTTGCCAAGGGAAAAGCAATGAAACCGGTAGTGTGTTTGAGCCCTGAGACTAAGAATGGCTTTCATTAAATTCATGTCATTTTATGGGGCTCTGATATCCTTATGTTTATTTTGCATTTCACCCACCTCTGTCTACACCGTGAGGAAAAGACACTGGAACACATTGCTGAGGGAAAAAAAAAAAAAAAGAAAAGAAAGGAAATAAACAGAAAATCGAACTTGCCAGTATTACCAGGGAGAGTGGTGTAACTGCAAAGGAACGGATGTGTTTCAGCTCGATGGGGACAATCGTGCAATCCTCTGGGCACGGTGCAGAGCTGTAGTCAGCCTATCTGCTGCGTGGGACCAGATTCATTAGCTTCAGTAAGATTGCTTCGCTGAGTAGGATGAGTAGGACCTGGCTTTTAGAAAACCACAGAGAGTACTATTGCAGGGCTCTCAGGTTTTTCTCCCTGTTTAAATTGGCTCAGCAGGCCTTGCAACAATCCCTGTTGGTTTGAACAAAAAATGATTTGCAGTTTCCTAGAGGCCGACAACTGTTTCTCTTCTAATCCGATATTGCCCCGAAGGGAGGTTTCATCTCCCTGTGGACCAGGCAGCAGTAATCCAAAGTTACTTACGTGGGGCAAATCCTGCTTGCCACCACATTTAGAAGATGCTCAGTAGTTTGTTTTACATCTAAGTCCACAGTGGCTCTGGATGATATACAGAGTGTGGTAAGATTACATGGCAAAAATGACTGTCCTTGATGATATTAGTGCTTGGGCATACTTTTGACAAAGACATATAGCTGTGATTTTCCTACCTTGAACTTGAAAGAGAAGTCAGGATTTAATTTTATGTCAGCACCCGGAGGCTCTTTATTTCTTGCCTCTGCTCTTTATTGCTCCCACACTGCAAAAACGTACACCAAACTGAAGTCTCTAATAATACAGCCTATGGAAATCACAAAAGCAAGGTCACACAGTGCTTGCTATTGGCCTCTGAAGTCCAACTTGGGCGCTGCTATAAAAGCAGAGATTCTTCTGCCGTACTCTTCTCTCTTCCTGTGCTGTTGGCCTGGGAACACAAAGCACTTAAAGAGACTGCAGAGCTTCCCTTCCACGTGCATGACAAATGGAACAGTGTCTTCCAAAAGGGCCACTGATCATTACCTGGAGTCTGTAGAAGCTGTCAGTGATCAACATTTCCCAGGAAACAGCCAACAGTCATGCGCCTGCTCCTGAAGGTTGATGTGTAAGGGCTTTGTTGGATCAGTGGCAGAATTAAATTGCAGGGTCAGTCTTGACTTCAGTTTTTTTCAGTAGATTTGGGTTTATGTGAAAGGGGAAAGGAAAGCAGTCAGAAGGACTTCATCCCTCTCCCCTCCCTCTGGCCTGGCTGATGCTCCTGGGTCAGACAGTTGTGTTAAAGCCCTGTGGATGCACACAAGCACTGACGGAGTATTGCACCAGCACTGAGTTCCCCACAGCCGTGGGTTGGATATTCACTCTTTAGTCTTTGAATGAACTTGTGTACTTCTGCTCTTCTGCATGATACTGATGGTAAATCTTAAAATATGCCTTGGAGAGACAACTGAGTGTGCCCTGTTTTGGGGAGTTTATTCTATAGTGGTGCACTGTGATGGATGAAATAAGCATTTGCTTTTCAGTTTGAGGTTGCTAATGGATTTCAAAGCTATTTGCTATTGTAATATTTTGCCTAACCGTTTTCTCTCTGTAACCGTATGCCTTCCCTTCTAGGATTTACTTGTACATTCCCATGCAGTTAGATTGATGCAGATTCTTTGCGCTTCCACAAAATGACTGTTCAAAAGCAACTGGGGTTGCAGACAGAGAAGACAGAGGCTGCAAGATGATTTTCATTTGCTACTTGAAATGTAATTTCTAACCAGCTTTTGGAAAAAAAAATAACACCCCAATCTCAGGAGGTGGGTGATGTATCATTTTATGTGGCACTCATTTCGAGGCACTGGGCAGCTGACTAATGAAGGTGACAAACAGGCTGCACATAAGCCAAATTTTTGACTCAGCTTCATGAAGGCTTTTTTTTTTTTTTTTTTTTTTTTTTTTAAATCTGGCATCATTTTACAAACAACGTGCTTTTTGGAGGATTTGGTATGGCGTGTAGGAAGGTTCTTGTAGGTTCTGCACCACATCAGAGTGGTATGCAGTTTCTGTAAATATTGATTCTCTTTGAACAGGTTGACTTTAACTCGTTCTTAATTAGTAATGGCAGATGTTCAGATGGAAGCTGGGATCATTATTCTAATAAAGTCTTATTAGCTTTTCAACTTTCCTCTTCGTGTAAGTCTGTAATTAGAGTGCTCTGTCTATCTGCTGTAGCCTATCACAAATCCTATCTGTAAGCCAATACACCGGGATGCCAAAAAGCTGCAGGGATTGTAAATTGTGTCTTATGACCATGTTTTGGGTAATTGCACTCTGAGGACAAAGCAGAGCAACGCAGCAGAGCTGCAGAACAGCACCTACCTTCCCTGAGCCCACAGGAACAATACTGCATCCTGCAGTGATTCTGAGAGCTGCTCCAACAGCAGGGGCAGCCGGGAGAAGCGAAGGAGCAGTGACTGCAGCCATGCCATATCCCACCACCACAAACTGACTCATATGCAGAGCAGCGCTGGGTGCTGATGGTGGTGACCCAGCAGCCCATCTGCACTCCATTCCCGGGGGAAGCAGGGAGCCAGAGCAGGTTTGGGATGGGGACAGGGTGCCCAGGTGGGCTGGGAGAGCTCCTGGCCCTGTGGGAGGAGGCTGTTGTCCTCTGGGTTTGGCTGAGGATCCAGCAGCTCCCCTGCTTCACAAGGCCCAGCTGCATGGCTGAGGGACATGTAGTGGTGTTTCCTCTGCTGGGAGCTTCTGGCTTTGTTTGCGTTCGGATGAAGCACATCCCCTAAGCTGTTGTTTTACCTCTTCACTTGTGTTTGTGCCCCCATTCCCAGCACTGGGCACTCACTAAGTGTTTCCTTCAGGCAATTTTCTGTCAGCGCAGCTGCACAGAATCTCACCATGCTGTTCAGCACCAGTCTGATGGAAACCAGCACTGAACCCAGTGTGAGATGATCCTTCAGTGCCAGTTTGTAGAACTTGGCTGGTCTAGTTATTTTATCCTTGTAACTTGTCTCTTACAAACAAGAAAATAGCCTGTTTCATTCACTGCCCTCTGGTGGCATATTCACTTTTCCTCATATTAATCCTTCTCACGTACGAACAATCATCCATTTCGTTTGTTGGTCCCAAAGGAGAAGTTAATGTCATTATTTGCACATGGGAAACATACAACAGAAAAACAGATGCGTAGACCTTATTAGCTGCCTGCAGTAACATCAGCAACACCCAGAGCTGTGATGCCCCCAAGGGTCGGGGAACAGCCCCATGGTCCCCCGGCTCCCTTCCCACCTACCGTGAGAGATGCTCCTCCCTACCTAAATGCTCATCCCAGTCGTGTTTTCTACTGGAATAGAAAATGCCAGTTATTATCATCAGATAGGAGGGCACCAATTCCGTACGTTTGATGTTTCCCACAGGAATAGTGTCATTAAACTCCTTCAGTGTTGAGTCTTAATTGTGTACTCACACTGAAATAAAATGGCATTCTAAAAAGCACACTCCAACTTTTCAGCCTTCTGGAATCAAGCCTGAAATGGCATAAAGCTGTCATGCTGTCCAGAAGAGACTTCTTTCTAGGCCAGCAGTTACTCAGACCTGATGGCTTACCTGCAAAGCTTTCCTTCCTTGCTGTCTCCCCATGCTGATCATGGTGTCTTTCTTTTCTCCTCCTGAGGGCACATGCCTTGGTTACTGATTCCATTTAAAACAAATGAATGGTCAGACTCTTCTGGATCCATCCAAAGCAATTGCCTGACCAATTTCTCTGTCCTACAGCCTACACCAGGCAGAGTCTGCCTGTTCTGATTAGGTATCTGTGCAAATGGACTTAACAGATGGTAAATTGTATACTGATGTGAGACAGGAATCAACCTCCATATCTGTCTTTTTGCATTATTTTTACAAAACAGAAGATTCTTCTGAAAAGCAGAAGGTGTTTGTTGGGCTAGGCCACACTGCCATACTGCTATGCCCAGATTCATTCCATTAAATTCATACCCCCTCTACATGTTGTGCAGTTTAACTTGAAGACTATGTAAACTCTTGCTTCTTCAGAGGAGAAGCTGCCAGGGATTTTTTTAATTACCTGGTATTTCTCAGTGTTTGTTTAATTTCATTCTTTCATTCAGACTGTGCTTGTAGCATATCCAGCCTGATGTGACTAAGCTGTTGACTCACTTCTTTTATGGCTGCAATAAAACTGGATCTAATGACCAGTGTCCGCATTTCAACCACCAAAAGCATTTGCAAAATAATCCAGATTGTTCCTACTCAAGATTCTGTGTCCTGGTATAACGCTCACTTAATTTGAAATGCCAAGTGAGCACAGCCCACTGTAATCACAGTTTTGTCTTCTTTTCTAGAGATTATCTGCCTGGCTTCAGCGTTATCCCAAACCTTCCAGTTCAGAAGGTTTTAAACAGCATTCTTTTGGAATCCGTCCCTGCAACCATTAGCACTGGTAATTGTACTTTAAAGACTTAATGTCAACAATTAGCCTTGCAAAGGGGCTCTAGGGATTTCATAACTTTAGGAATTAGCATCTTGCCTGTGTGTAGCCATCCCTATGCTGTAAGTCAGGTGTTCCTCAGCCCCTGCGGGTTTTTGATGGTTGGACTGGATCATCTTGTAGGTCTTTTCCAACCTTGGTGTCTCTGTACTTCTGTGACTCTGTGATTCTGTTTTTAGCCCTAAGACATCTGCAATTACAAGGCTTCCAAACTGCAATTGTATCATAATACCTGATGCTAAAGTCATTCAAATGCATAAGATTCTCAATTTCATTTAAAAGAAAAGGTAAATTAGCCTGCACAGATGAGCTGAACACCCAGGAGAAGCTCATGGTCCAGGGGTCTGAACAGGGGAAGTTACCCTGAAGTACATGCAGTACTGGGTTGTGCATTAGTACTAGCATGGAAAAACTTAGTTCTGCTCAGAGTCTGGCCTCCTCTTCTCTGAATAATGCTTTTTAAAGTACTGTGTGCAATTTCATTTGCTTTAACTTTCTTATCTTGCCACAAGCTGAGTTCATCTGAACATCTCACCTTTCCAGGTGTAGTCAACAAGGAATTAGATGCACATTAAAGCCCTCTTTCAAAATGATTTTTGAGTTTCTACTGAAGCTCTCTGCCAAGCCTAGCAATGCCAGCAGGGAACTCAGCTCCTCTTGCTGCGTCTCTCTTCTCCTCAGGGCCTCCTCTTGCACTTTCGCTCCCTGCAGATCCTGCCCAGGTCCTGGTGAGGGCTGGGGACAGGTCAGAGGAAAGCCAACTCTGCTCTGTGCAGCACGGCCAGCACTCCATGCCTGGTGGCCCAGAAGAGTTTATGTCACTGCCATCACTGCCATGGTCATGTCCACTTGCTGAACAACAGTGGAAGAGGCAATGGCTGTGCTATGAGCTGCATGTGTGAGAGCAGCCTTTTCTCTTTTCCTCATCCTGACTGCATGGAATGGAAGGTCTCCAGGGGCAGGGATGGGCATCTTCCTTTTGTACAGTGCTGGGAACAAACTACAGACTTCATGCCTGATGGGTGTTTGCTTGGGACACTGTTTCTATTAGTGCGTGAGCAGGCACGTTGCCTGTGCCAGTACTGGTACCCATTGCTTTAACTGTTGTCGTAAGCATACAGGAAACATCTGACCCCAGAGGGTACTGTATATATGGTGAGCCTATTTCCAGAAGGATGCTTATTTTTTATCTGCATTATTTCACCTAAAGTTCAACATTCAAGATTCGTTAAAAGCCAAATATAGCAGAGAGGCAAACAGCCTCTTGACAGTTTGGGAGAGAAAGCAGCATCTCTCTTTCCTCTGACAAAAGCAAGCAATGGTCCCAAGGAGCCATGTGAGGAACTTCTGTGCACACCTGAGCTGCCCTTTGAGTGCCACCAATTGAAGCTGTCCTGCAGTGAGTGTGCCAGAGTTCGGGATGGCTCAGTGGAAGCCAGCTCAAAGGTTTTGTCTGACCATGGCACTGCTGCAGCTAACATGGGGTCCACAATTCCTGCAAAAAGGCAGCTACCTTCTATGGAGCTCGACAAGAAGTTGTTATGCTCGCTGCAAGAACAGCACTGGCTTTTGCTAAGTGGTTGAGTGGTTTTAAACAATGAAAAATTAAAACAATCATTCAATTAAATGTGAGCAGATGCCCTGAAGTGAACTGGTGTGGCAAACTTTACAGTTTTATTGATGATAGGGCTTGGAAGCATTTGATCATTCTTATTTCATGACTCTCTCTTGCTTAATATTATCTATTTTTTAAATAGCTGAGGTGGTTTTAAAACCTGAGATAAATTTTTGTAGCAGCAATATGTTTTCCTAGAAAAAATACGCAAATCTCCAAGAGCAGGTTGCTTAGAGGATACTTAGCCACAGGGGCCTTGCTTGGTGTTACTTAGAGAAAGATTGTAAAAGATATTTAAGCATTTACAGAGGAGACTGGTAGCTGGGATTACAGGCTCAGACGCGCAGCATCCCCTGAATATGTGTTCTATAGAGAGACGAAGCTTCCTGTTCACACGGGAGCCACTTCATGCAGGGACCAGCACAGAAACCTGACAGTGCAACCGACACCACAGTGACAGAGAAAGGCTCCTTTTCAAAAGCAAGTGTTTTATTTATCAGTTCTTCTGCATGAGTTTGTACCCAGATACTCAACAGAAGTTTGAGGACTCAGAGAGTAGATGATTCCTCCTACTGCCAACACAGGACAGCACAAAGGTGACATCTCCTAACAGCAGTTTCTCTTGTTTCTGGATGTGACTCCTTGCTTACCCCTCTAGTCCATAATGTTGTTCTCAGTATCATTTCATCCCCATTCTGGTATTTACTGTACTGTTTCTGCTTCATTTCTGAATAAACCAGGCAGTTGCTTTGCTTTTGTTGCAAATGAAGTACTGGAAAGCAGAAAGAGTGCAAATAATGACTTCCCTGGAAAGGTGAAGCATCACTTGCCTTATTACAGTAAACTAATTAGAGCTGAGCTCAAATCTTATCCTTGGGGCTATACATTGGCACCAGGTGATAATATATCTAAGTACACATAAGTCAATCGGAAATAAAAGTCTCCGTTTTTATTAATACAAAAGAATGAACTTTATTCCTTCCATTTGGGTTTCTAAGACTGGCTATTAACAACCCGGGGGGGTAAACAATGTTCAGATGCTGCTATCTGTCCTTCCACAGTAGCATTTGGCTGTCCGGGGTGGAGCCCAGAAGGAAATGTGCAGATCTGGACAAGAATTCAGTTTCCTGGAGGCAAAGCCTCTGAAGGCACCACCCCATCTGAAAGCCAGTGCAGGCTTTGGTTCTTGTTGGAGCTGCCTCAGCCCGGAGTGCTCCACCCTGCTTGCTCGAGTCAGACTGTCATTAAGAAGTTACAATTCTCCTTCTCTATCAGATGAGATAATGACTGGGGAGGTCCTGATTAGGAACTGAAGAGATTACCCAGTCTATTCCTCGGTCTTCTGCCTTCATTTCCCAAATCCAGTATCACAGAGATGCTAAAGAGTGCTTCAGCAAGTTCCCTGCACATGATGCACCTTTCTCCTTGGGCAACAGTTGCTCATTGTGTGTATTTCTCTCTTGTCTCTTGATTTCTCTGGAATTGTATTTGGCGTTGAAGCAATCTCTAATTATCTGCACGTCCACATTGCTGCATTCGTGGCCTTGGATCCCAAAGGGATGCAGTCGTTGCTTGTTATTTACCAGCAGCAAGCTAGAAATAACTCATCTGTCTGTGCAAGTATAGGAAAGGTGAGTTGAAGAATAGCATTGAAGCCAGCCAAGAGGTTGCATTTCTGAGAATTGCAGATGAGCAGAAGGAGCAGCCTGAGAAGCTTCTACATGCCCAGAAATGTCACTTTAAAGGTATTGCTGATATCACTGGCTTCTTAACCATGCCAGCGCTTAGCAATTGCACATTAAAATGTCCCAAACCTGAGTGTTAAGTTGAAAGAGGAGAAATGGAGATGATAACTTCAAAGTAGAAGACATCAGTGCCTAAGGCATCACTTTGAAAAGTCCTTGAGAAGGATCATATGTGATGCCTCAGTAATCTAGGGCCATATTGCCAACCCAGCAGCCATCTCTCACTGATTCTGGATTCTTTACAGACAGCTGAGACAAAGCCAGGCTGCAAAACATGTGCTGGGCCAATCCACCATGACTGTGGCACTGCTGTGGTCACTGGTGCAGTGTTAGCTGTTGCTCTGAAAAGCCACCTTAGCTGATGGCAGATGCTGACCAGATCCAATCCAAAATTTACCAGGGAAAGTGAAGAGCTGTAGAGTTCATGCAGTTCCTGACTGCTGTTCAGGAGGGGCCCTCAGCCTTTGTTGCTTGTGTGAGAGCCATGTCCTTACAGAGGAACAGGGAACCACTTGCTCTGTCAACAGTCATTACAAGAGATTCTTTCTGCATTGGTAACTCTTCAGCTCCCATTTGTCATAGGTCCCAGAGTGGAATCATAGAAGAGATGAGGAATGTCAGTTTGAATGGCTGTGTTGAGGAACTATATGGAAAGATTTCTTGATGTAATTTTGGATCTGATCCTGTAAGGAAATGGAACACTCATCTAAGACAAAATGAAAAATTCAACATGAAATGTTGAGTCTGAAATGAAATATTCCCATTTGTTTTTGAACTCTTAAGTCCTCCATAATCATCAGGTCCAGCTGGTGGATCTACCACCGCCATGTTCACTAAGCCATAGAATCATAGAATGTCCTGAGTTGGAAGAAACCCACAAGGATCATCGGGTCTGACTCCTGGCCCCATACAGCACCACCCAGTATTTATACCCTACATCTGAGAGCATGCCATGTTCCCAGGAGTCACATCTCCATGTTTTTTGAACAGTTCCAGGGACAGCCACTTCCTTGGGCATCCTGTTGGGTTCTTAGTTTTTTTCCCTAAGCAGAACTAGTTTGGGCTCATATTTCTGTGAATAACTTTGTACATATTAGCATGGTATCCTCTGTGTTTTTCCCCTTTTTTTGGAATCACAGCACTAATTCCTGTGTTCAGCAGGAGATTTTAAAGCATCTTTCAGTGAATGAGAAGTTATAAAAGTCTTCTTGTTGCCAGGTCTTGGTTACTGAAAATGAATTCTCATGAGAAGTCATTCTCTTGGGGTAAGTATATGGGATTTTTTTGGAAATCTGGATCAACAGAGTTTTCTTTAGTTCAGGACTGACCATACTGAATGCACCTGTGTCTGTAAGGAAGTACAGCTGTTCTGAAATGAAAGATAAGTTAGTGTGGGAGAGAACACTGTGTTGTGAGAAGTTAGAGGACAACCTTAAGTAAGTCCCAAACCTTTCATTTCTGTGATGCATTTTACATGATTAATAGGAATGATGAAGCGACTGGAGGCAGAATCCTCCCATGCAGAGTGTAAGGTGAAATGATCTCTGTGTACTTATTGAATCTAATAATTTACATCTCATTGAATCCAATCAAGTTAGCAGTTTATCACATTAAGATTGCATTAAGTTGGCTGTCTCCAGCATGGCTGTATTACTGCTGGAAGGGACCCTACAGCCCCAAGCATGGGGCTTTTCTGTTCCTCAGAAAAGGGTCTGACTTGTCTGAGGAATGGACAGCAAGAAGGAAACAGCCTTGCAATGTCTGACAGAGCTCCAAGTCTTGTTGGGTTGCAATGGAAGCAAGCTGTGGGCCGTCAGCAGGGACTGCTCCACGCTGGGTCCTGTTCACACTCAGGCACTGAGCTGTCTCTAAAATCAGCATGGTCGTTTCCAATTCCTGTCCTTAAAGCTGATCACTGGTCACATCTGTGCACGTTTTTAGTGGGATATTTTGAAATTCAAAGCCTTAAGCTGATCAGCTGTAGTCAGAGAAAAGTAAAATACAGCTACAAATCCCAAAGTGTCCAAGTTTCAAAGTGATGAAGAAGTGGCTTTCTGCTTGCAGCAAGCTGCAGCAAAGGCAGGGAATGGGGTTAATCTGAGAAACTGAATTTGGAAAATGAAATATCTTGCGTAGTACAGCTACAGCATTCCAGACTGTAAAACAAAAACACCAAGTAGTTTTATAACTAACTCTTGCTTATGAGGCAAAATCAAATTACTGTGCTTCTTCCTTCATCTGCAAGAACCCAGCCTGTGAAACGTCAAGAGCCGGGGAGAAGGGTTGGTCGGATGCCATAGAGATTTTTAGGGAGTGTTTCGTCCTGGTGGCCATTCATTGCTGTCCTCTGTCCTGTTTTACTTGGAGAGAAGTTAGCTGGAGGGAGATGCCCTCCTGCCCAGCTGAAACGTTTCAACCAGAAGAGAGAAATAAATAAAATAAAAAAGAATGTAGTAAAAGAAAGCTAGTTCCAGTCTGTAGCAAAAGAAAACCAGTTCCTGTCTATAGCATTTTAAACAGCTTCTGGGCTTTTGATCTAGGATTACTAGTGTCCTGCAAATTGGTTGTCATTATTTAAACATCAGGCAGGGAATTCTTGCCCTAGGCCCTGGGCCAAATAAATATGGTTTTGCTGGAAAATGATTTTGCAGTGATAATGGGAACATGAGCTGAGGAGAGGGGAAGGCCCTCATTTCCTTGCCGGCATCTCATAACAGCTCGCTCCAGCACAATAAATTGGGAGTCATCAGGAAAGACAGCTCCATTTCTATCAGATGCTCAGTGTGCTTGTTTTTGGGCTTGCAGCAGCATCGGGTTTGTTTAGGACTAGGCTGAGTAAAATAGGGTTCCACAGAGGCTGGGAAAAAAAGAACACCTATTCCTCAATCATGATTTGAGGATTACTGGAAAGGCACTGAAATGTATATACTGCATTTTCAGAAAGCAGTGTGGATTTTTAGTAATTTCCTGTTTCAGTGCTGGAACTGTTAAAAGTGAGCAGTTGCCTCTTCATGGTGACCAGTGCTCGTGCTGCAGCAAGCCCCTTGCCAGCAGCCGTGCAGCCTGATGTATGCAGAACATTCTCTTGAGCTGCCTCGCAGGTCCGGTAGCCCTTAAATGAACTAGATCCTTTTTCTCAGTTGCCATCTTCTTTGTAATCATGTAATACTTTCTGTCCTTGCAAAGACCTTTCGAGTTTTCAGGAGAGCTCTCACCTAGAGCAGAGCTCGGTGCAGAACTGGGGCTGCAGGGGCATGCAGCAGCACAACACGGCTGCTGTAACCAAGGTGACTTTGAGCTGCCACTCTGTGCTGGGAGTAGTGAGGTTGGGGAGCTCTGAAGGAGCACTGAGAGGGAGCAGGTTCTGTCTGATCATGATACCTTTCTTTTCTTGGCCATCATTTACATGTCTCCGAGGCAGCAGCCCCGTTAATGCTTCCAGCTGATTTTAGGTAAGGAATCGTCAACTGCTATTTTTATGTCTGACTTTTGCCACTGTGAGACAGATTCAGTGCACTAATGAATGAATTCACCATATTTAAGATTTGGCCAAGGAGCAGCTGGGCAAGAAAATATTTAAGAAGTCATCATGCCAGTAATTATGCTTTTTTTCTCAGCTATTTTTGCTTTTTCACGGGATATTAAAAAACCAACCAACCAACCAAACAAAAACCCAAACAACAAAACAAAACACAATAAACACCATTAATTTAGTGGCTGTATTCCAAATCATCTACACTTTATGCACAGCAAAGGAACACAAAATGCTCAAAAGTATCAGTGATTTCTCTTGGTGTGTGCTTTAAAATGGCTGTTGCATTTGGACTAGACAGAAAATCCAATTTTTGAGGCTGGGAGAGTATTTTTTTTTTAAATCAGGCTTGTTTATTAAACTCATAAAAGTTAATGGAAACAACAAGAAGCCAATACGATCTGGGGAAGCAGTAATAAGGTTTCTCTCCTTTGTAAAAGCACATGTTGGTGAGGACAGCGTTCCTTGTTCCCCTCTGCAGGGAACTGGGCCCTGGGCACCACGAGGAGGGACCTGCAGGTGTCATAGGACAGAGCAGCCCTGGAAAACTCAATCATAGAATCACCAAGGTGAAAAGACCTCCAAGATCATCCAGTCCAACTGTCCACCTAGCATCTTCTCCAAGCAGGCACTGTGACCCATTGAAGCACTGGCCTTTAGGAGAGATTAGCAAGTACAGTTCCTACCTGAGCCTATATTTGGGATTTTCTCTCTGGTAATCTTTACTTACTGAAAACTTGGCAAATACCCCAGGGGAAAAAACCCAACATGTGGATTAACTCTCCTGGCATATTGGCAATAGCAGTAGGGAGGTTCACACAACCAGAGCAGAGCCTGGTTACCTTCAGAAACAAGGACTTCTGTAAAGCAGGGCATGAGCTCCCACACACTAATCTGAACTACTAGGAGGAAGCTCGCTTTCTCTTAGAAGACATCATTAACTGTTTGGGTCTCAAACAGCAAGGAAAGAGTTGCATTTGGTGATCTTGTTGGAGCTGTAGGAGATCTGTGGATTCCCTGGAAACAGCTGGCACACAGACTGGGGCATCCTGCAGCCACCACGAGGAGCTGCCAGATGGGCCTTGATGTTGGGAGAACACTTGGCTTTGTCCAATTAATGTCATCGTGTGTAAATCTGCTGTGTGACTCCAGAGATAAAGAAACCTGATGAGCTCCACTCCAGTCCAATAAATCTTTGGGCTCTGGCTGTGGGAATGCCAAACCATCAGTGTATTATTCATACACCCATCAACTGTGTTGCGTTTGTTACCGAAGTCAGTATTGTTTTGTGTGGAGGAAAGGAAAAATCCTGTAAGTGTGAAGCCATGTTTTGCTTTCCTGCACATGCTCCTTTTCAGTCACATCCCTGTGACCATTCTAAGATGCTCTAATTCACCTTCCTCCCCCATGTTCACCACTATTTCAGATGACTCCTACGACACACACATGTACTCGTGCCTTGCTGCTCTCTGGTCATTTGGACCATAATGACAAGGGGATGACATGATCTGGTGATGGTGGCACGGACTTGGTCTCTGCCCTACAGCATGCTGGTGGCTGGGCTCTGGCTGTGCCCAGCTCATCAGCTGGGAGCATGGGGAGCTGCTCACAGATCGAAGTGCAGCTCAGCGTGGTGAAATCTCAGCCTTGGGCTCAAAGAGATCCCCTGCTCTGAAGCTTTCAGCTCTTTCCTTAAATAAATCACTTGATTTTGCTGAAGACCTCAGTGTTTTGTCCAGTTGGTGTCCACTGAATCAAGCACACCATTCTGGCTGACTGAGGCATTTGTAAAAGCCACGCAGCTCCTACTGACGGACCATTTGGGACTCACTCTCATTACAAGCTTTTTTATCATTATTCTTCAAGTAGAAGCCTGCCACAAATAATGTATGTCGTGTCTGGCGTGAGCTAACTAATGGCCTGCTGGCAGGCAGCTGTTTTGCTGCCTACAGTACTTTGTGCCTGAATATTCTAGTGGGATGGGAACTGTGTGATGTTAGCTGTAGTAATAACAGCCTGCCCCTCAGGCCTACCCCTATATCCCAGAAACCTGCTCCCTCTTGTTCTTCTTTAAGCACCTTATATTTCATGGGCTCTAGCAACACCATAATTTAGTATCAGAAAAATTAGAAGGAAATGAAAAATAAAGCATAAAAATGCATCTAAATCCTATTATTCCGTTGTTTGGTGTTTTTTTTTTTTTTCAGAACCATCTTTGCTTCGTGAAGAAAGGGTGAGGGGCAATGAGATAAGAAATTTCACTTCTGAGCAGTCCTTATGATTATTTATGCCCCATCGCGACAGCAGTCCCACTAAGGGATGCTGTCTTTATGGTGGCTGTATAGTGGCATGAAGGATGATGTACTGCTGCAGGAGAGCTGTGACAATGTCTTATAGCACTTAGAGAGCAAGGGAAGTGAAATGGGTTTTGGGAAGCTTGTGAAAGTGCTCTGGTAGAGAAAACACCCAGGGAAAAAATGTTTTAAAGGCAGTGGATTTTTTGCATTATTTTCTGGCTGTTTAGATTTAAAAATAATAATAATAATAAAAAAATCAAACCAACAGCTGATTGCTCAAAGTTTCAGACAATTCCACGGATGAGCAGGCAGCTCCCACGTTCAATGCCATTTGTCATTAAAGTGTTGTATCTTCACCTTTTTCTCTCTTGCTTTTCCATTAGCTTTTTCAAGAAAACAAACAAAAAGAGTAGTAACAATATTTGAGCATCTGCAGGGCAAAAGTCTTATTGAAATCATCCATTGCTGTTTGTCTATGAATACCATTAGCTTTCAGAAAGTAAAAAGTGTAAAGCTGCATGATTTTTGAGTGAGGGTGTAGGACTGGAACACAGAGGTTTCTGTTCTGTACCTGCTATAATTTGCACTGGTTGATATTTTGTGCTCTGCTGGTGAGACAGGAAAGCACAAAGCATTGCCAGTAAAACTCATAGCACCTTTGAAAGCAGGAGAGCTTCTTGGATGCGTGCTCATCCAGTCTGCAGAACAACTGAACTGCACATTATCAGTGTTGGGTATGTCTTTTTATCCCGTTTATCAGAAGACCCTCCGTAGCTCTTCTTTTTCTTCCTAAATTGTCCAAAGAAAATGAGAGCAATTCATATAACGTCTGCACTCTGAATTAGATCTGCTCAAGCTCATGTTATGCAAGCGATGCAGGATCAGGTTTGTAAACTTTCTGAAGTTTCTGCTGCTTTTTGGTTTTACTTAGCCTATTTAATCAGGAATCCTACACTAAAACTGTGTGCATCAGAAGATACCACCACTATGTAACGTTTCAGACAGCTGGATTTGCTAATGTTCTTGCTGCGTTAAGATAAAATAGAGGCAACACCGAATTTTCCAATATTTGTTTAATTACCCGAATCCCTTTTTAATAAATTAGGAAGTTGTTTCCCTTCTTGTAAACGTGTCTATTTGCACAAAGCTCCTTTTAATCCAGGAAGCCTGTCAACGATCTTTCTTGCTTGAATTTTGGGTGTCAATTTTTATCACCGTCAAGATGATGGAATTTAAATTTGTGATTAAAAAATGACATCCTTAAGGATTTCACTTTCTTTTAAGAGCCCTGCAAAATACAAGTGGTTCAATTCAGAGCTGCCAGTTCAGACAAAGTCGTTGCAGTTTCTGGAGCTGTGACAGGCATGGAAGGTCGGAATAATGCATTGCAGCCCCACGTGATGCATTTTTTAGTTTCTTTTGCCTTAAGATATACCCATCTTCTGAGCTGGGAGCAGATTGGTTTGGGGAGGTGTTTAGGTTAGCAACAGGAGTTGGAAAAGTATAGGTTTGTGTTTTGTCTTTTTGCTCCCTGAACGAAGATGCCATGTCTCTGGCATCTGAGATGA
The DNA here is from genome assembly GCF_019238085.1 of Lagopus leucura. NCBI lineage: Eukaryota > Metazoa > Chordata > Aves > Galliformes > Phasianidae > Lagopus > Lagopus leucura. The sequence continues at coordinate 3,790 of NW_024969062.1, read as the reverse complement.
CAAAGGTGGGTTTGGCCCTTTGGAAGTGCTCTGGGACCACTCTCTTCTGAACGTACTCCACATCAGGAGAGCAGACACTGGTTTGTATCCAGCCTTATTTTTACATCTTTTCACTGGCTGCTTACTCTTAGCTATTGTAATGATCCCATACTTAACAAGCAGCCATATAACCAAATACACACACACAGATAACATATTGATGCTATCGGGGCACGTTCCTTATTCCTCTTGCAGGGATAAGGAAACTCTTTATGCCGCTCTGCATAACAGCATCAATTATAGATCAGATAATTATACTGTGTGACTGTGGGAAATAATAGGGTGAAAGTTAGCCAAAACAGACCAGTGGTAGAGCAGCAGCTTTAGGTGGCATGAACTGTGAACTGAAGGGAAAGGTTCAGGTTTTCTGATGCCAGTCATACAAACATTTGTTACCCGAGCTTGTATCTTAATCCTGAGTCCTCTCACTACCACAAAACTGAATTTTGGAACTTCTGGGACGTCTGGAGGTGATGATGAATAGTCAAACTGGAGAACACTGTGCCAGTGGGGCACTGTTGGGGCAGAAGGCTGCGATAAAGCCTTGGAGTAAATGTCTGTGAGCCCCTCAGAGCTGACCAGCACTGCCTGATGGGGTCTGGCACCCTAGTGTGGATGCACATCAGTAACCTTGTGGTGTCTGGAGTGAACAAAAGAAACCTGCACAGATCAGCATAACAACGCAGGCAGGCATAGATTTACATGAATTTATTGGTTTGGTTCACAAAAGCCTGCTGTATTTTGCTCTCTGGTTGTATTGCTTGTCTTTGTGCTGATATGTTTGAGTTTGCTTTTCTGTGAAGGAAAAATAATAAAAGATGAAACTGCAGGTATTGTCATTGTTTATAGATCTCATACATCTTTGCAAAGCAACGCTGGTTATAAGGAAGACTAGCTACAGAGCAGTGTTCTTTGCAGCTTGTAAGATGCTTTTCCAAACAGCACAGTAACACTGCCTAGCTGCTCCCTACCATTCAGGAGCCTGCACAAAGCCAGGGATCTGCTCGCTCTGAAACCCAGAGTAGACAGCCTTACAGATTTACAGCATAACTTTTGAAGTAACTGAGTTATTACTGGGGCTTTTTTTCCTTCTCTCTCTCTTTTTTTTTTTTTTTTTTTTTCTTGAAGTGTTTTATTCAGCAGATTTACATCCATAAGCAACTGCAGTGAGCTGCTGCATCAACTGGGGCAGTTCAGAGCAGCATCAGCTGCAGCTCCCCTAGGGGAGGTCCCAGCTGTCTGCACGAGTCACCTCCTGATCCACACCGTGCAGATCTCAGTGGCACTGCAGGGTCTTCACGTACAGAGAAATTCCTCTGCAGTTGGTAGCTTAGCAATGACCCCATAATAGAGATGCTTTTAGGCATCTTTATGTGTCTATATGTCGATGTATTTACCTCTTCAGTTGTATGAGTGGCTTTAGCTGGATACTAGATTTTATTTCATAAGTGGCCTGTAGATTGGAATCTGTTCTACCTCTAGCTAGAAACAGAGTCTAACTGTAATCTGAAAACCCATCTAGACAAACAGCTCCAAAGCCCAGGAATGTGAACTGTGATGATTTGCTGGATTCCAGAGCGCTTTGTGCTGTACAACAAAGGTTGCTGTGATTTTTTGGAGTTCAATACACTGTAGCTCTCAGGTATTGATGTATATCAATGTGCACCACAAAAACCGAGAAAGATGTAGAAGGAAGAATTCTTAGATGTATGTTGGGGGGGCTGAAGGAGTAGCCCAGCTCCAAGCTGAGGCATCCTGTGTGCAGTGTCAGAGAGAGGGCTGCACGTGGCTGTCTCCATCACAGCACTGTCAGAGCTGTTCCTCCTCCCCATCAGTACCTGTTATGAAGACCTTTGCAGATTTGAATTTGCTTGTCCTTGAGTCACCCCTGAAGTAATATTATATCCATTTTACAAATGCGAAGCTGAAGGGCAGGGAAGCTAGATGGCTGTCGGCAGCCTCATCTTCAATCAGTGTGTATCAAATTACTTAATGTTCATCCGAGTGTTCAGATTTAGCTAGAAGAAAGTGTGATCATCACCAGATAATGTCATTCATGTGTCATTATGGTCAAAATGACCAGACAGCATGAGGATACGTTGCTGCTTGTCCTGAGAGCCAAGTCACTGTGCGTTATGGGTTGAAACTAGATGATCATTTTGGTCCTTTTCAACCCAGGCCGTTCTATGATTCTGTGATTCTATGATTCAGTGGTAAAGTTTTACCCTATGTATTATCAGGTTGTGGTTGGGTTCAGCTCCCCAGCTTTCAGCTAAGGACATCATCTGTGCTATCTGTCCCCCTCCCCCCTCTTACCCCATTAGGTGCAATTTATGTAGTTTAATACAAGTGCAGTAAGGTTCTCTCTGGGATGATGAATGCTATTTCCTGCCAAGCAGCACGCAGGCTCCCCAGTTCCTGAACTCTGTGTGACAGATAGGTGAGTAAATGTGGTCACTCCCGGAAGGTCACCTCGCATAAATGCATGGCTTTGCTTGCTGGGACAGGGATTAGTGTGTGTCCTAATTAAATAAATGATGAAATGAGAAGAAAAACTCATTTTCAAATCAGAAATCCTGGCTACAAAGCAATTATTCTACATACTTATAGAAGAGTGGCCTCCAACAGGCTGTGATTTTTACAGGGCTTTGGACCACAGAGGCAGTGCATATTTCCATGGCTCTCTGCTTATAAAGAAAATATGTATCAGCAAATCTATTCTGTGATTTACAGCATGTGAAATGCAGCACGAGACACAGCAGGAATACAGCACTGAAAATCAGAATGGTTGCTTCAACATGCACAAACTGCCACTTCTGGAAACAGGTGGATGGGAAGTGAATTCCTTTCCTTTTATTTTCCTTCACAGACTCTGAAGATGTGTGCTGGGAAAAGCGTGAGCATTTCTGCTCTGGCCTGCTTTGCTCGCCCGTGTCTGATCTCACTTGTCCCTGCAGGCCCTCAAGGACAACCGGCAGAGTGGAATCCTGTCCCTGAGCCTGGGCTGGACGCCAGAGGCAAGTCCCCAGTCTTCATTGCCTTGATATTTGCTCAGACTTGGTGGTGGACCTGTGGTGGACATCCATTGGGGGTGGCCCTTATGTGGCATGGTTGAAGCAGTGTGGTCTTGTGAGGACTCACTGCGGTGTGATGAGAGATCCTCTGTGAGAGATGATTCCCGTGCCCACCTGCCACGGACCCGTGAAGGGCTTCTGTGCCACACATTTTTATAACCATCAGCCATGGGCCGGAGCCCGCAGGTGCTGCAAGCAGAAACACGTCAGCTTTTGCATCGGAACCGCCGTCCCTCCCCACAGGGCACCGCCGGGCCACTCACTCGCAGCCGCCGGAGAAGCCGTGCCCGGGCCGGCAGGCGCCCAGCAGCACCACGAGAGGCGGCAGCAGCACCACCGCTCCCGGAGGCGCACAGCAGCCCATCGCGCCCGGCTTCGTCGCCACCGACGCAGTGCTGCCCGTTGTCCGCCGGCGCTGATGTCACATAACCGTCGGTTCAGAGGTTTGTGCCGCCGTGTGGGACTGTGCGTGGGTTGCGGGCAGGAGCTGGAGGGGACCCCCGGCTGCCTTCTGCCGTAGCAGTGCCCTACGGCTTGTGTGGATGGATGCGGAGCCACACGGTTGAGTGTGCAACCCAGGTTTGTGAATGACAGCAGCACGAATGTCCCAAAGGGGACATGTCCCAAAGTCTCTGTCCCAAAGGGAAACAGCTGCTCCTAAGGCCCTCGAGGCGTCA
>NW_024969061.1:0-12609 GCF_019238085.1 Lagopus leucura | reverse complement strand
CCATTTGCCTTTCGAGCTGCCAGAGCGCACTGCTGGCTCATGTTAAGTCTCTCGTCCATCAGGACCCCCAGGTCCTTCTCTGCCGAGCTGCTCTCAAGGACCGCTCCTCCCAGCCTGTACAGGTGCCTGGGGTTCTTCCGGCCCAAATGCAAAACCTTGCACTTTGCCGTGTTGAACCTCATCAGGTTCATCCGAGCCCAGCCCTCCAGCCTGTCGAGGTCCCTCTGAATGGCATCCCTTCCTTCCACCGTATCAACCGCACCACTCAGCTTGGTGTCGTCAGCAAACTTGCTGAGGGTGCACTCAATTCCCTCATCGATGTCATTAATAAAGATGTTAAAGAGCACCGGTCCCAAGACAGACCCTTGGGGGACACCACTTGTTACCAGCCTCCACCTGGACATAGAGCCATTGACCACCACCCTCTGTCTGCGGCCTTTCAACCAATTGCTTATCCATCGGGTCGTCCACCCATCAAATCCACTTCCCTCCAATTTGGAGATGAGGATGTGGTGGGGGACCATGTCAAAGGCCTTGCTCAGGTCCAGGTAAATGACATAGGTCGCCTTCCCTTCGTCCACCAATGCCGTCACTCCATCATAGAAGGCCACAAGATGAGTTAGGCATGACGTTCCTTTGGTGAAGCCGTGCTGGCTGTCTCGGATCACATGCTCATTCTTTATGTGACCAAGCATGTTGTCCAGGAGGATCTGTTCCATGATCTTCCCAGGCACGGAGGTGAGACTCACCGGCCTGTAGTTCCCCAGGTCCTCCCTGCTCCCCTTCTTGTATATGGGAGTGACATGACCCTTCCTCCAGTCGTTCGGGACCTCACCTGACAGCCACGACTTCTCAAATATGATGGAGAGCGGCTCGGCAACCACCTCAGCCAGCTCCTTCAGGACCCTGGGATGCACGCCATCCGGCCCCATAGACTTGTATTCATTCAGTCTAAGGAGGCACTCTCGGACTTGCTCTGCCCTTACAGTAGGGAGGGATTTACCTCCTTGGTCCCCACATAGAGGTTTGGGGATGCAGGGTTCAGGGACGTGAAAAAGACTAGAATCCTGGCCACCAGTGAAGACCGAGGTGAAGAACTCATTCAGCACCTCAGCTTTCTCTTCATCTGTTGAAGCCAGTTCTCCTTTTAAATTTACCAAAGTAGGTACGCCCGTTTTGGCCTGTCTCTTCTGGGCAATGTACCTGTAGAAGGTTTTCTTATTGTTTTTCACGTCCCTTGCCAAGTTCAGTTCTGCCTGCGCCTTGGCTTCCCAAGGCTTGAGGATGAGTGGTTGGATGATTGTGAAGAGGAAAGGAACCTGGGGGTGTTGGTCGATGCTCGGCTCAACATGAGCCGACAGTGTGCCCAGGTGGCCAAGAGGGCCAACGGCATCCTGGCCTGCATTAGGAATAGTGTGGCCAGCAGGAGCAGGGAGGTGATCATCCCCTGTACTCAGCACTGGTGAGGCTGCACCTCGAGTACTGTGTTCAGTTTTGGGCCCCTCACTGCAAGAAAGACATTGAGGCCCTGGAGCGTGTCCAGAGAAGGGCAATGAAACTGGTGAGGGGTGTGGAGCACAAGTCTTATGAGGAGCGGCTGAAGGAGCTGGGATTGTTCAGTCTGGAGAAGAGGAGGCTCAGGGGAGACCTCATTGCACTCTGCAACTTCCTGAAGGGAGGTTGTGGTGCAAAAGGGTCTGGCCTCTTCTCCCAGGCAAGTAGTAGGACCCGAGGAAATGGCAAGAAGTTATACCAGAGGAGGTTTAGGTTGGATATTAGGAGAAACTTTTTCTCTCAGAGGGTGGTCAGGCACTGGAATGGCTGCCCAGGGAGGTGGTGGAGTCGCCGTCCCTGGTAGTGTTCAAGAGGCGCCTGAATGAGGAGCTACGAGAGATGGTTTAGTGCTTGTGGCACTGATAGGAATGGGAGGGTGGTTGGACTGGATGATCTTGCAGGTCGTTTCCAACCTTGTGATTCTGTGATTCTGTGATTCTGTAATGTCATTTGGGTTATTACAGTATTATCGTTTACTTTTAGTAGAAATAAATTGTTACTTAATACTTGCCATAGTTATATGTTCTTAATGCTATCCATACATGAGAAAAACATGACACGTAGCCATCAAAAGATAAGAGGTATCCAGGTAGTGATGGATTAATAGCGATGGAACTGTGAGAGCTCTGTGGTGCTTATGATGTGAATGTGTAAGGTGAGATGGACTTTTTAGTTTACATTTGCAACATTAGAAATTTCACTGCTATTTCTGTCTTTCTAAAGAGTTTCCATTAACTAATAAGAATATACCACTATGAGTCAAGATAAAGAGATGGTTGTAAGTAAGCCTGTAGTCAGACAGATTCAATTAAAGTAACAAAGACATTAGATTTAAAAAAATGAAGCTAACACTGCTCCTTTGGGATTTCATGTCACTAATTACCCACTGAGATGTGAGCACCTGTGTGCTACCCACCAGGAGTGCAACTGCAGGGAGAAAGGAGAAAGAGATGGAAATGTGTTCATCACAATGCAGAGTGAGCTGTATTTGTGTAATCTGGTGTGTGCTCTGCTGTTTTATTTGTTGTTTCTTGAGCCAACTAACTTCCTTCTCGTGGGTTTCAAGGAGCTCTGCTGTACCGAGATTGTTTTTTCCTGTGTCAAGTGCTGTGACGAAGTTTGGGTATCCATCCTCTTGGCACTCACACTTCAGATATTTGTAAGGGTTGATAAGATCCCCTTTCAGCCCCAGGTCTCTCAGCCTTTCCTCATAAGGGAGATGTGCTATGTCTGTTACGATCTTTGCACCTCTGCGCTAGACTCACTCTCAGAGTTTCTTATCTTGAACTGAAGTGTCCAGAACTGGATACAGTACTCCAGATAGACCTCACCAGGGTAGAGGGAAGGACAACCTCCCTTGACCTGCTGGCCGCTCTCTTTTTAATGCACCCCAGGATACTGTTCACTGATTTACAAGACTAAACCTCCAAATTTTGAGCAGTGCCCTTTCATTTAATTTAAGAAAAAAACCAAACAATTTGCAGAGTAATAGATATTTGCAGAAAAAAAAAGGAGATGAAAACAGGAGAAATTTCTGATGTGGATTTCTGAAGTATTTTGAAAGAGTGGTGGCTGGGCCAGGCACCCTGTTGCTGGGCATCTCTGTGGCCTGGTAACTGAAGCTTGCATTTCCCCTCTCTGCTGGCTGGTGACATTGCCAACAGCCCGCTGGTTGACTTTGAGGTGGGCTAATTCAAAACAGCGATGTTGGAAAACAGACATAAGGAATAGAGGTTAGTTTGAAACTACCTGACCTGTTTTCTGTGTTTTAAAAAGCTGTTACTATAGCAACAGCAGCTAGCAGAGAATGAGAGCTTCTGAGCCTGAGATTGGCTGTTGTGCCTTTGCAGGGGCTACCTTGCTCTGCAATGGGTGGGCTCTGCCTGAATCCTAATGGAGCAGTTACTAGCTTCATTTCAACACATTCTTCATTTGTTCATCATCTCCTTCTAATTGTCTGCTTCTCAAAATAGTGCACCTCCAAAAAACAGTAGTTAGCACATCCACGTGGCCCTCAAGCTGGCCTGTCACTAAACACCATGATCATTGTTCTGCAATTCTGTATTCCGTGTTGTGGAAGTCAGCAAACATAAGTTCTATTTTACCACAGGTTAGGGAGAAATTAATTCCAGAGCTGAGATGCCTTCATTGAAAAATAGCCTGACAATTTTAATCAGTGAATTGCTATCTGAAATGCCTCTGCTGCTGGCAGTTGCTATTGTAACATATGGGTGAGAGAAGATTTTGCAGATGGCCAATACAAAAAACTGTTTAACAGCTTTAAGTTGGAAATCAGCGTGGTGAACTTCACCTGACATCTGGAGTGTACTCTGCTTATTGTGAAAACAGTCTCTGAGTAAGTGGACTACAATATAGCATGCTAACAGGAATGTTTGGTTAGTAGAGGTGTAATTCAATTTTCAGTTTATTGCAAATTTTTTGTATTATGAAGTGAGAAAAGCAACTGTAATGTGATCCATGTTTGAAAGGAAAAGACATTCTTGCCAAGCACAAATCTTAAGTGGAGACCTAGTTGTAACTCCAACTCAGTAGGGATCCAACAAAACACCTTAGTTGTAGTAATATTGGAGCCTCTGAATTGCTGAGTGGGACCTAAGAGAGGGAAGAACGCTTGCTACTCTTAGCCATCCCAGATGTCAGAAAAGAGATGCCACCATTAGGTTTTGATTGCCTTTCTCTGGATTTGACTATCATTAAAAGCAGCAGTGGGTTACGGTTTCAGTCAGGTCTGTCTGCACCGTACTGGGCAGATGAGTAAGTGACAGCCTGCCTGAAGCGTATATCAACCTTTAGCTTTGTGCAGTATGTAGAAAAACATGCTGCAATACTGCTGGGCCTATTAGATCTTAGTACTATAGAGACAGAAAAGATATGGCTGATTCAGGGTCTTTCCTTTTCTTGCTGCAAGAGGAGCAAGTTTGCTTGTCTTGCAGCGTGGTCAAAGCTGGCAGGCCCTGAGATACACATTGCGTTGAGGTGTTGGACTTGTGAATCGTTGCTGCTGTACATGCCAAAAAGGCCTCTTACGCTAAAACAAGAAATCTCAAGATCAGGGATAAAATTGAGTTTTCTTTCAGGCATATATAAATTTAACACATGCACAAATACAGAGATACAGGAATTATATAAACTAGTACAAGCCACAGGTAACCTAAAGCTGGGCTATGGCAACTATAAGCTAAGACTTACCTTGTGAAGTATGAAAGTTCTTTGACGCAAATACAGCTGTTACGGTGATGGAGAAAATGATCTTAAAACATGAATAAAATTGTTTAGAACTTCTACAGCTTTTAGTTGGCTGTTTCTTGTTGTAATAATCTTCCTGCTTCTTGGTACGTGTATCCAGTGTTCTACAGGTGAGTGGAAACCAGCCGTAGCCTGATCTGAGCTGTGCTGCTGAGAGTCAGCATTCTAGTTTGCTCATGATACTGTCCTAGCAAGTCATATTTATCTGAGTGCACTGAAGAGTACAGTATGGTAAACAGGCATACCTTCTGTTTCCTCTTGTGGGCATCTGCCTAACCAGCTCTAATTGCCTCTATTTTCCATTTCTTCTGAGTTATTTGTTGGCTTTCAACGATTCTGCATTACCATGTGTGTTATATGCATTCCTAAAAGAATGACCCTCTCCACCATTTGAATTTGTGTCTAGTTAAATTGTTCTTCTCATAGAGCAGCTCATCTGGGCTATGTCTAATGCAAGTGAGAATATGAACACATTAGATATTCAAGATATTGAAATACTTGGAGAACTTCAAAATATTCATTTATCCTCTGTTCCCATAATAATTCACTATTTAGTCATCTAGCAACATATAAATGAGTTTGAAATAGTTTTATTTAAAATATAGTTATCTTCCTATAATAAAATTATTTCAATCTCAGTTACGCAGATATTCACCTGTGTTTGTGAGGAAACAAATGTACATATTCCTTAAGCATATGTGTGTACTGATATATGTCTCTGCCTTTTGGAGAGTGATGATATATTTTGTAAAACTCCATGTTGAACCTCAACTCACATGCTAGCTTTAACAGAACTCTGGATACACAGTGATGTGTAAAGTATCTGGCCTTATGGAAGTTTGGAAAACTTGCCTTGGAGAAGTGTTTCAGAGGCATGAAGTTTTCCAGTAACACTAAGCTGAGTGAAGTGCCTGCCGCAGAAGTACTTGAGTCTGATTAAAAATGGCAGAATTTATTCTTTTTATATTTAGTACTTTCCCTTTGTCTTTAAGGATTGGCTTTTTTTTTTTTTTTTTTTTTTTTCACTCTGCATTTTTGTTTTGTACAGAAATACCATAAAGGGAGTTTATCCAAAATTGTGAGTCAGAGCTGTGTTCATATGCGAACTATTGCCCATTAAACCACATCATTTGGTATGTTTTGGTTGTGGTTAGGTATGGCTGTGGTGTTAAAAGTGCCAGTGTCGGTTAATCCCTAAAGTAATAGTAAATGTTTTTGTAAAAGTCAATATTTTATGTGATTTTAGTATGAACAAATGTTCAATTATGAAAGAACTTGCAAACCTGCAAAAGAACGCTAGACCAGTTTCTTCTGTATATCTAGATAACATGCTAAATTATTTGTTACAGTAAAAGTACGTTTGCTTTAAGAGAAGTGTGCAACTTCAAGTATCAAATTTTGCTGTTAAGAATGTGAGAATTTTCCATAGGAGCCCTTTGTCAAATGGTAGATTATCAAAGTGATGGTGAGAGCATTAGAACTGATGCTAACAACTTTTGTGGGAAGTTGAAGAGAGATTATATTGAAACAGCTGTTTTGTTTACTCACTGAAAGAGCTAAATTTTTGAAATAATGAAAGATTTACTGCCAGCCTGATGAGCATAACAATACCTCTGTATCCATCTGCTTTAATTGGAGCGTTGCCATGAAATGGACTTTCTCATTCAACTAATGGTTTTCATGATTGATTCAGTTAGTTTCACCTTCAAGTAATGTGCTCCATAGGCATGTTTGTACATGGTTGTATGAATTTTGAACACTTGCTTTGGAAACTCCCATGGTCCTGCCCTGTTGTACATCCCCTAGGAGAGGTCTGAGCTGAATAACACTGATCTCCTATTCCTAAGTTATTTCTAATTTTTTAACTGCTCTTGGAAATATATTTCCTATTGAATTTACTTTTTTCAGGTCTTTTGGAGAGCCATACTGTTACTTTATTTCATATATTGATTTTATTTAACATTTTTGCTTAAATATTTTGGGCCTACAAATGCGTAATCTCTGTGAGTTCTAGCAGTGTCTCCTGTGTATAAAGTATATCATGTTTGGAATACAGTGGTCATTCTTGGCAGTATTTTGATGAGGAAAAAACCAACATACCTATGAAATATCTATTTATAAAGAAATTGACTCCTAAGGAAATATCAAGAATTGCTTCAGTTATATAATTCTAACAGGTTTTATTTGTTTAGACTTCTGAATCAGGTTTATTCAATTTCTTGTTTCACATTTCAGATTGGTTTATCTCAGGAGGAAGTTGAGGGGTTCTCTTGAATTTGATAAAAATATCTCAGAATAGGTGCTCTTGCAAGCCATTTAATTGCTGCTGCTTTCATCTTCCCTGCCTTCTCCTAATACTACAGTCTCTAAATGCCCAGAGGGTTGTTTGTGAGGTCATGCTGCAGCCAGCACAGCTTCCACATCATGCCATTCAGGTTTGTCTGCAACTGAAAAAACAGAAGTTAGTTGGCCCTTTCTTTTTTGAGATCCTATACAAAGTTCTTAAAGGCACCAGTTATATGTAGATTTCAGAACTTTTCCTGGAACAAAGTGTGATGTCATTAACTTAAGTTTCCTCTTTATTCCGCTTTGAGCAAAGTCTTGCCATATGAAATGAAAGGTGAAGCTCTGCCTAAGCTTTTAAATAGTTCAGGATCTCTTTGTTTCCCAGTGCTGAGTGTCTGTGGCAAGGTTTTGGTAGCAGGAGGAAGAGGCAGGGTGCTTCCCTGTACCAGATACAGCTGGCCATACAGTGGCCCCTGCAGGACAGAGTTGCATCCCACTGTGTGGTCCATACCACCTTTCTCTTTTCCTGATACAACACTTCCATCATGCCAGAGATCCATACCTAGCACCACTGCAGATGCTTGCTTTGTGGGAAGAGCACCAAGTCTGGTTCCCCCTCAGTGATCTAAAGCACAAATACCATCTGTCCTCCAGTTAAGATCACTTCAGTGATTTTCTGTATAACTGCTCACACTTACCAGAGACAGTCAGTCTAGTAATTTCTAATAAAATCACTGTTTGTAATTTCCTTTTACAGAACTGACTTGAGATTGCTCCTTATCATGTGTATAGAATTCTACTTCCAAATTCCTCCTTACTAAGTCAGCAGCTTCCTCTGAGACTTCAGATAATGTCTTGCCTGTTTTTCAAGACCTTCCAGGTGGCCTGAATACATTTCGTGGCCTTTTTCTGTAGTGAATAGCGAGCTTCAAAATCATGATCAGAGCTCACTTAGAGTAATCTTGATGTTTTACAGCATCTGGCTGATTGCAAGTAGCCACACTGGTGGGTGTTTAAGTCTTACAACTGGTAAAGTTTGTCAGGCAGGCCCATATTTTGTACAGATACAGGCAGTTACAGTTGAAAAAATGGATTTCCTCCCACTGCCCCATCCCACTGTGTGCTCCCCTGTGGCCACAGGGTAATAGGAACAATCCAAGTCTCCGTATGTCAAGAATGGCAAGAACATACCAGATTGATAATTTATATGACCACACAAAGAAGCATGAGATTTTCTTGATCTACAGAAAAGATTATATTTGGAATTGGTCAATTTAATATCAGTTTCTTATGTTGACTGTCCGTTTCTTGATATCCCTAATAATATTGGGTAATGGAGGCTGGGGAGCTGTGTGAGCAGTTCTCAGGATGATACGCAAGACATTTCTCTGGGACCTGGGTCGTATTTTGATGGGCCTATCCAACTTTTATCTTCTGTGTTTTGAAGGGGAGGTCTCTGTCGCTTTGACAGGGATCGGTTTTTGAAAACAAGAATAGGTGTTGCTCTTTTTAGGCACTTGTTAGGGGTGCAGCTATCTCTTGGAAGTGTTCTCATGATTTTCTTGAATGAAATTTCTGAGAAGCTTAATTGGAATTTTCTGGCTGATTTAATGAACCAGGTTTTATTGAGATGTTAATGTTGTCTTTACATACCCTTGTGGATCTGTGAACTTAGGGCTATGTGTTCACTTCTTCACTATTCTAATACTTTTAATGAAAAGTCTTTTCTACTGATTACCATCTTGGAAAACTATGTCTCAAGTCATACTGGATTTCTTTATGTTGGAAAGACCTGTACAAGGTTGTACTTAAAGTCATTCATGCAGAGTTTGACTCAAGCCAGAAAATGAACCTGTCTGCGTTCTTACCAAATTCACATACATCTAGGACTGAGACATCAGATTTAATTTTTATTTTTTTTTACAAGAAAGTTTAGGTTTGAACTGTGCTCATTTTGCTTTTTCCTTGAAGAATCCTACATCTAAATGCATAGTTTTTTGTTTTTTGTTTTTTTACATAACAACTACTCATTTAAGTTTGCGGATTGTGAACTTCACACACTCCAAAAAAAACAAAGGAATAATAAAACCATCGTCAGGCTGCAGGTCTTCTGGTAACATTAGAAAATATGTAATTCTTGTTCTTTTTCACTGCCAGGTTTATGTTTTTGATTTCCTGTCTGGGCACTTAGAAGAAGAGGGATTTATTTATTTATTTATTTATTTATTTATTTGACTCCCAGAAGGCATTCTGGAAGAGAGGTGAAAGCAAAAACTTTAGCAGCAACAGAAATTAGAATAAAGCTTGGGCTCTGAGTGTTCTCCATGACAGTACAATCTAATTATAACCGTTGTAGAGTAGCAGGGTCTTTGGGGGTAAATAGCTGGTGTAATATATTGAGTTATATTTTTGTATGTTAATATAACTATAGAAAATATTCACATTCTTTTATTTCAGCAGTTACTGTTGCTTCAGTTGTTTCAGTTAAGGCTGAAACTCTTTGGATATCTGGATAGTATTGAAAATTTTAAAAATAAACAACAAAGAACAGAAAGCAGAAAGTGACTCTTGAAAGTAGATGAAAGGGGGTTATTTTGAGCTGCTGCCTCGATTCTGTTTTCAAAGGCATCTAATAACACAAGAGCAAGGCAATTCATGCTACTTAGCACTATAAATTTTATTCAGCTTGTAAAGGTAATCACTGATCTGAGTCAGTAGCTATTTTACATTTTCTAAGACTGTTGATAGAATCTGTAAGCTTTGTTTTAGATGCTTTTTCTATTTTTTTTTCCTAAACTGTAGCAAGTTACCTGTATACCAACATATTCACTTTGTTCTGTCTTATACTTTTTCTTTTCCATTTACTGTAACTGCTGAGTACTATGCTGTGATAGCAGTTAATCATAGAATCATAGAATCACAAGGTTGGAAAGGACCTGCAAGATCATCTAGTCCAACTGTCCTCTCATCGCCACTGCTACCACAAGCACTAAACCATATTTCGTAGCTCCTAATCCCGACGCCTCTTGAACACTGCCAGGAATGGTGACTCCACCACCTCCCTGGGTAGGCCACTCCAGAGAAAAAGTTTTTCCTTATGTCTAATCTAAACCTCCTCTGATACAACTTGCAGCCATTTCCCCAGGTCCTGTTTGTTGCCTGGGAGAAGAGGCCAAACCCCTCCTCATCACAGCCTCCCTTCAGGAAGTTGTACAGTGCAGTGAGGTCTCCCCTGAGCCTCCTCTTCTCCAGACTGAACAATCCCAGCTCCCTCAGCTGCTCCTCATAAGACTTGTGCTCCACACCCCTCACCAGTTTCGTTGCCCTTCTCTGGACACGCTCCAGGGCCTCAATGTCTTTCTTGTAGTAAGGGACCTAAAACTGGACACAATACTTGAGGTGTGGCCTCACCAGTGCTGAGCACAGAGGGATGATCACCTCCCTGCTCCTGCTGGCGACACTATTTCTAAAGCAGGCCAGGATGCCGTTGGCCCTCTTGGCCACCTGGGCACACTGTTGGTTCATGTTGAGCCGAGCATCAACCACCACCCTCAAGTCTCTTTCCTCTTCTAAGTCATATGGATGGCTAGATGAAAGAACTTGCAATCAATTAATCTCAGATACGACATATCACAAGTTAAATAGGAAATGAAGTGTGAAGATGTGTAAACTTAATTCTGATTTAGTTACATTTTATAAGCAGTAATTGGTATTTGTCAACTACTTACACTTTCGTACTTCTGCAAGATATTTGTCTGTTTGCCTCTCTGAGAATTTGTACTCACCCTGTTTGACCCTCTCGTTCCTTTTCTGTGCCAATAGCAGATTTTACCTCTGATTCAGTATGATATTATCTTACCAGTGTTGTTTAAACTGTGGTTTCCAATTTGTTCTTATACCACCATTTGTTTAGTCTCTGTTGTATTTTAACCCAGCAGGTGGCTGAGCACCACACACTCCCACATCCCAGTGAGACGGGAGAGAGAATTGGGATTAAAAAAAACAAAGTAGAACTTGTAGGTTGAGATGAAACCATTTACTAAGATAGAGAAAAGGAAAAGGATTACATTTATGACTGTACGTATATATGAATGTATATAACAAGTTGTACATGAGCAATTGCTCACCACCTCCTGACTGATGCCCATCTTGCCCCTTGAGCAGCAGAAGAGAACCGGATGAACTCCCACCCCCTTCAAAACTCCTTTCATGTGATGTCATATGGCATGGAATATCCCTTTGTCCAATTGAAGTCAGTTCTCCTCATTCTGTTTCTTCCCAGCTTGGGCCCTTTGCTGAGAATTGCCTTGGCTCTGTACGACATTGCTTGGCAGCATCTATAAACATCGGTGTATTATCAGCATTGTTCTTCTCCTAGAACCAAAACACAGCATCATACCAGACACTCTGAAGAAAAAATACCATCCCAGCTAAAACTGAGACAGTCTCAGAAGTCTACCTTCTGCATGTTTTCTGCAGAGTGCCTGGTAGTTTGGCAGATGCAATAAACAAAAAAAAAATCACAGTAATTATGTGAGACAGTCTGGAGGGCCTCAGTAATAATTTGTTTCTACCACTAATGTGTCAGTAGGCAGAAGTTGTCTAGAGAACACCTTGTATTCAAGGAAAAGTGGCTTCTGCTATTAGTTTGTGGGTAGATAGGAGTTTCTCTGAAGGTACGTTGTACCTGCATGTGATTCTGCTTGAGAATCACTCTTTTCTGGTCTTTGGTTTTTGAGGGTTTAAATAACCTGAATAACACTGGTTTTCTTAAGTTTTTGCAGAGAATTCTACACATTATTTTTCCCAGTCAAGTTAAAAGCAGGTAAGTCTAACATACTGCAAATACGTGGTTTTCTTGTAAAGGATGTAAGAGTAACTTTAGTAGACTGTCATGAATTTGTCTTGTCCTTTCTGAATTTTGCATTCAAATAAACTTGAGTTTCGCTTTAACTGAACACCTAACTTGAAGAAATCATCGAGTTCCAAAACTACACAAATGCACTGGTAATATCTGTTGCAGCTCAGAATCATTGGAGCAACAGTTTATTCTTCCAGTAGTTTCTGAACTTCTCATACTTAAGAAGTGTTGACATGGTAAGTCAAACATGAGTATGTGCAGAGGTCATCTTAAAGTAGATTAGCAGCTAATGATTCCAGCACTGTCTTATGCTGAATTATTTTCACTTAGTAAGGTAGTTCTTCTTCCAAACTACTATTATTAAAAAACGAGAGATTAAAATGACCTACTAAGTAATCTTTTCTGTATCTCTCCTGAAGTAGAATGTTCCTATAATGCGCTACTGAATCCAGAGTGTTTCAACAAGTCTAAATTGAAGGTGCTTCTGTAATTTTCCTTGAGGGAGACAGTCTGTTTTATTAATCATACTACTAAGTGATTTTCTTTTTTTTTAATTTTCAGTTTTTAATTTAATCATGTAATGCCTAAATATTGCTTAACATGAGCCAGCAGTGCGCTCTGGCAGCTCGAAAGGCAAATGG
>NW_024969060.1:0-8520 GCF_019238085.1 Lagopus leucura | reverse complement strand
CTGCCGGCCATCCCCAATGGCTGCGGTGAGGTTGGAAGAATGGAGATGGGGAGCTGTGGGGTGTATGAGTGTAACACGGCGCCCTGCCTGGGTAGGGGGATTCGGGTGGCCCTCTGAACTGCCAACGGAACGACGTGTGGGAGGTGCACGGCATCGTCAGCTTCGGCTCTGCCTGGGGCTGCAACGTCGCCAAGAAACCAACAGTCTTCACAAGGGTGTCCGCCTACATCGACTGGATCAACGAGGTGAGAGCAGAGCTCTTGGTGCGTGTTCTCTCCGCCCTTCTCCACGTGAAGGCCTGACCACGGTCTCATCCTTTTGTCTTTGGCAGAAAATCGGTGAGAACTGAGGATGCGCAGAGCAGATCACGTATGGTGGTGTGCAATAAAGGGAAACAACCGGCCTCGTGTGTCCCTGTGGTCATTTGAGGGGTGTAAGGGCAGCACGTGGAGGGAGAGGAGCCCCCAGGGGGCTGAGTCTACCCCTCTGCACTCTGTATTTCTTTAATCTTTCCTGCATTGGAAAGATTCCTTAATTTACAGTCTGCCAGCGATGTGGGGTGCAATTAGGGGGAAGGACAGGCATTTGTGCTGTTGACAAGACTGACAGAAACATTTACTACTCTGACTATTAGAAAAACAGCAGTTGCATAAACATCGTTTACTGACTAACTCACAAATAACACCTTCCAAGGGGAAACAGCGGGCAGCCAAAGTGCACAATAGCTGTATAGATTGTAAAACCTGGGATGCTCTTCCTAGTTTTACATCAAGATCACCACGTCCAACCCCAACCCCTCCCCCCTTCCTCAACCCCATTCCTCAGGGACACATCTACAGCCACTAAACATTAAAACACTTTCTGGTTTGATTGCCCAAAGATGGTTTTGGGGTGTAATCTGTACTCCTAGGTACTGGGGACTGTGTGCATCAAGGTCATGACGACAACGCAACTGAGCTTTCTAGAGCTAACGCTCTAGGACACAAGAGAGAACAGAAGACAGAGTACAAAGCAAAAGTTTCTGTGTTTGTTTTTTTTCCTCTTGGCTTTTGTTTCGCTCAAACCGAAAAATCCCTTGTTGCAAAAATCATGTATTTCCATTGACTCCAGCCATTGGTTCCATTCACTCCTCCAATCCACTGCAGTCGCACCAGGAAGGAGAGCACAGCCACAGCACAGCTGGAGGCCCTCACTCCACAGTGCGATCACTGGGCTGGCACACTCTGGGGATTCCAACACACATCCCTTCCCCCTTCCCACCACTGGCATAGAATCACAGGGGTTGCAAGGTACCTTTGGAGAGCATCAAGCCCAACACCCCTGCTACGGCATCTTCCCTACAACAGATTGTCCCTGCAGGTTGGGACAGGGCCACTCCTCATCTTGGGGGTGATCACCCCAACCACAGCACTCACAGATTGCGTTTCTCAGCAGAGACCCCTCCAAAGCCAGACAGCAGTCACCAGGAGCACCTGGTTCAAGTCACAGCAGGGACAGCTTTCATCCAGCCACAGGGAAGCTGTCCCTCACGTTGACTGGGACATCGACAACCCCACATCATTTGCACAGGAAGAAGAATCTCTTACGTAGAAAGTTGAAACAGCCTGGGATCTGCTTGTACTTCCCCTTGGTGGACACGATGTCTGACACCTGGGAACACAAGGTGCACTGCACGCTCAGTATCACCACCCTTTACAGCCTGCCTGCCTACCCTGACACATGGCACCTCTGATTATTGCCCTCACTGCTGTAACACTACACAAATAAGGCTAAGAAAAAACACATTTACCCGGAGCAGCATGGTTAGCAGGTCTTCAGAACGGGCATAATGTTCCAGCACACTGTCCAGGGTTTCCACATACCACGAGCCACTCACCTTGTCCCTCCAGGACACAAAACCTGCAGAGAAAGGAGAAAAAACACTCTTGCAGTCAGTCTTGCTGTCTCTTCATCTCCCTGCGTACCACCTCCAACGGGTGGCTGCCCATAACTTCAGTAGCAAACACTGACTATTGGGGACACTATGCTGTGGCACAGCAGCTTGCTGGTGGCTTTCTCCAAAAGCCAGTGGCAGAATTAGGATGTCTCGACTACTGGCCAAGCGCCCTCAGCACCGACTGCTTCTGCAAATCATTTGCACTTATCTCACAGAATCACAGAATGCCCAGGGTTGGAAGGGACCTCAAGGATCAGGAATCTCCAACCCCCTGCCACAGGTAGGGCCACCAACCTCCCCCACTTAATACCAGACCAGGCTGCCCAGGAAAAGCAGCTCACCTGGAAAGGTTGAGTAGGACACCAAGATGTCACCAGGAGTGGGCAAACTGGCAACGGCGTCCGGCTCGTCCAAACTCCCCGATGGAGCCTGGAAAGGAATCGCATCCGACTCTACGCAACCTCGGCAAGTTTCATCTTGGGGTGATTCACAGCCCACCTCAAATCCATGGTCCTTTTCTTCTGCAAAAAATGGCAGCAACAACAGCTCTCGCTCACATCTGACACGCTCTGCACCCATACATCCTCTATTAACAACTGCAGCGGAAAAAATCCTCCAACAAAACCATGCTTTTCTGCTCTCTGACAGTGCTGCGAGAGTCACAGCCATCAGGCTACCCACTAACCAAGCCCTTCCAACCAACCTCCCAACGCTCCTTCCAACCCAAGCCATTCTACAGTTCTACCCTTGCTGCTAAACACAGAGAACAGGAGGAATGCGCCTGGATGTGGGGCAAGGGATGCCACTACTGCCCTCCTGCCATCTCACAGCCCCCACTCTGCACAGTGAAAACACCCCGCTGCACAACAAAACCACCAGTGCTGCCCTCCTGCAACATGCTCCTGACATTCAACCCATCTTAGCAGTAGAAATACATGGGTGGGAATGCTAGGAAACACCTGGATAAAAGGGCAACAGACATGAAAGGAAGACGACGACAAAGCCCAACTGTGTCTCACCAGCCTGCTCACACTTAACAGCTTATTGCCAACACACCTCCTCCACACGCCTGGATGAAGAAGAGTTTGGGTTTTCCTCTCAAACTTGGGCACTGGGACCCATTGAAATAGTTCACAATCTTTTCAATTGGAAGGGTTTTGCCATCTGTTCCATAAATCCCTCCGGGAAATTGAATATGGCTTGTCTGGAAGAGGAAAATCCAAGAGCTGTTAACACAGAAGGAAAGGCAAGCTCAGAGGGAACCCGTCTCTGTCCAAGTGTTCTCCCTCCCCCATCACTGTCTAGCATAAAGTTTCCATATAAGCATAAAGTGAGAACAAATCTCACTTCCTCATATCTGTGGAAATACGCATACTGCAGCAGGGCAAAGGGATTCCAGCAGACAATACCCAGAAATCCAACCCCTCAATATAACCCAACTCTTATTCCACCTCCTCCAGCAAGGGGATTCTTTATCCTCCAGGACAAGGGGCACACAACACACAACCCTTTTAGGAACAGTTTATCTCTTCTCTAACTCCAAGGTCTACACCTTGTGATGATTAGTCTTAATTCCTGACTAATGACTCCCCAGGCAGAACCAGAGGATCAGGAAGCACTCGAGGACTACAGTATGAAGGTCAGCACCACCTCCTTCTGCTCTTTGCCCCCCACTCGGTTCTGATGTACAGATCCCACACTCAGAAGCTAACAACTTCTGACCTAATGCCGCCAACCTCTGCAAAGGCACTGCAGCAGGGAACCTCGTGTCTGCTTTCACCCAGACACAGGATCAGAACTCCCCATGATGTCAGAGGAGCACAAACCCACCTGGCAGCCGTGGGAGAGGATGACAACAAGGCAGCAGTCCAGGGTGCTGTGGTCGAGCTGTGCCAGCTTCCGCAGCTCCAGATCAATTTCCTACATAAAAAACATCATGCTTTAAACTGGCCACAGATGACTGGCAAGCCCTGCCCTATCAGACCCAGCTGCATCTCTGCTGCTTTCTGTCCAGTAAAAGTGTGATAACAGAGCCTCCACATACAGACCACAAAACCCATTGGTACAAAGTAAGACTCACACACATCCCTATGCATCGCATGCAGGAATCACAATTGAGCCTGAAGAGTAACCAGGTCTTCATTCTGCCACCCTCACCTGAGCTTTGAGGTTCCTCAGGGTCCGGACGTGGAAGCACAAGGACTTGAAACGCTTCTCCAGCTTCTCACAGTCTATGTCAGAGCCAGCCCGAGCTGACAGATCGGAGTCTGTGCTGAAGTTGACGTTGTTGAAGATCAGGCAGTGCCCACAAGGGTCTGCTCGCAGCTGGTACACCTGGCATGCACAAGAGAACTTGTCAGTCACAATTAAACACCCCCTAATTCAGAGCATTTGCCAGCTAGTCCAGTGGAACACGATGTAAAAGTGGAAGAGGAGTCTTAAAAGCAGCTCCTTTCTCAGTTCTTTTGCATCTCTAAGCGTAGGGACAGATAATAGTGTCTGTTCTGCATGCTCACATTATTCAAATGTGCAACCAGAGGAAAAAAGAATTGCCTAATTCACAGGAAAATGGCCACGACTTTAGCCACAAGGTTAGGTTTTCAGGTTGTTCAGGCACATTCATCAAACCTCACCATGAGATCCCAGGGAGTGTGCTCTAGGAGCCAAGAAAACAGGCAGATCCATCTCCTGTGTAGTCAGATTCAGCATCAACTCCAACACATTAATTTCGGGAGGCCCCTCCAAACTCCAGCCATGTGAACACAGCCAAACTCCCTGCCCTGCCTCAGGGGTGAGTTGTGCTGTCAGAAGGCAGCACACACATTTCTCAGTGCCTGCTTCACTGTCAGCCTCCTAAAGCTGCCACAAATGTTGACTGTTGTTTTCTCTGCTTCTGTTTCCCAACACAGTGATTACAAAGTCAAAACACTGCTTTACAAATGACTTGGTGCCTGAGGAAATCACTAGCTGTCTTGCTGGAAACTCTGTCAGCACCACATTTAGCTCCATATCACGTTGTTTGCAGCACAGTTCGTGTGATCCCAAGGTGGAGCTGGCTAATGATTGACCCACCCTGAGCACATTGCCCTGGTTACAGCCTTGTCAGCCTCAGCACGATTCCTCACGTCCCAGCACCAAGGACTGGCTGTCACAGCACTGCTTTCACATGCAGCAGCAGCTCAGGAGCTCTGAGGGACTTCTTTAGTCCAGGTAGAAGTTTAAGCCACGCTAAGATCTATTTTTGGACATTCTGTGCCTTGCATCGTGAGGGTGAACACTTAAATATCTTCAGCCTTGCTCGGCCTTTTCAATTCTTAAAGCACAAGCTCCTTGCAAACAGAATCTCTGAGATGACTGGCAGAAAGAACCCCAACACAACCACAAATACACTGGAAAAGAAGAAATATCTACAATGCTAACCAGTCTGTGGTCACCCCTGTCAACAGATGAACCTACAACACAAAACAGAGAAATGGGATTTAGCTCTTAGCGCTCAACAGTGAGATGTTAAACCTGTTCTTCAAAGAATTAACACCAACTTTCTCCTGTCATCTGTCACACAGGGGTGACAGACACCCCTTCCCACCCCACCACACACCACAAGCAGCGTTTGGCTCTCATCTCTCAAACCACAAAGAGGAAGAGTGGCAGCAGTTAGAGCCTGGACCTCAAGCACATGCTCATCCCCCACCTGGGGCACCATACACCATTTAGTTGGGGTCACCTCCCACCCAGCACTCATCTCAGCTGCTCTGCAATTCACACAGACACCCAGCACGGTGTGTCTCAAGCAAGGAAGTGACCAACAAGCTCTACAAGCTGTCAGAGCTCCCTCAGGGCTCCAGGACAATCCTTACCATGGGCTGCTGCTGGAGACATCCCAAATCGCTGACTCTCACCTTGGACTGAGATGGAGAAGCGTTCCGCAGTGCTCACACCTGTCATGGCATGGCAAAATCATCTCTCTCCTTCTGCCCCTTCCAATTGCACATTAGAATTCAACTGCTCTGGTTCCCCTTAAGGACCACAGCTTGCAGCTACACCACTGCAAGGGCAGAACAAAACCATCTCTGTTTTTCTCTTATCCAACTTCAGTGAGGTTTCTCATGACAGCTGTATGAGCTGCATCAACAGATAAAGGGCAAAACAGGAGTAGCAAAGACACAGTGAAGCCCGTTTTCAGCACAGTAGTACAAAGGCTGCATGTGAAAAGCAGAAGAAAAAATAGACACCCATAAAGGCCACCGAGGGGAGAGAAGCTTTATTTTTTGTCTGTCTGTCTTCTAAGCACCCCAAGGGACGGCGTCTAACCTGCTGTCCCTGCAGCAGTGGTTGTGCCGATGCTGTGATGTCCCACAAAGGTGTTGTCTCAACAGCTGCTTCCATTCTGTCCTATGGATGTGTTCTTTGCCGTGTTGTTTTCTTTCTTTTTTTTCTTTTTCTTTTTAAATCCCAAATAAATATTCTATTCCCTAAGTGTTGTGCTTATCCATGCCCAGGGTTGGGTGTCAGTGTGGGACCCCCACTTCCCCGCGTGGCTGGGGTCACGGTCAGGGCCACATCTGTGGGGTTGTACATGGGACAGGTGTATCCATTCCCAGGTGGGTCCCGATAAGACATAGCACAAGGTGGGCACACAGGCTGTGGGATTTGGCCACCTGTTAGCAGGCTGAAGGCCACGTTCCCAACGGCTGGAGGTGGCTCAGCAAACATATACAAGACGGTGGGCTCCTTGCTTCTGCCACACTGGAAGCCTACAACCATGCTGGGGGCTGTGTGTCTCGCCGTCCTGCTGGGCTACGGTGGGTGAGGGCATGAGGAGGGGGGAGTCTGTGGGGCTGGTGGCCGTGCCCATGCTGATGTCCCCATGCTTGGTGTCACAAAGCCTATGGATGCGGGCAGCCGGCAGTGCAACCGGTGTTAGGCTATCGTGTGGTGGGCGGTGAGGAAGCCACTCCTCACAGCTGGCCGTGGCAGGTAAGGGGGACTGTGTGCCACCTGGGCTCCATCTCCACTGTTGGTCACACGGGGATGGGTGGCCACCACCTGTCCTGACTCCGTGCCGCCGTCCAGGTCTCACTGCAGTACAAATACTATGGTGGCTGGAGCCACACCTGTGGAGGAATCCTCATTTCTCCCTGCTGGGTGCTGACAGCTGCACACTGTTACAGGTAGGGTTGGGGGGCATCCATGGGGGACAGAAACCCCCACGTCTGCCCTCATGCTGATGGCCATCGGCAGCTCGAGCCTGACGTACCGCGTGGTGCTGGGAAAGCACAACCTGTCAGAGGAAGAAGACGGCGAGGTGGTGGCTGAGGTGGAGGACTTCATTGTGCACGAGGATTATGACTCCATCCTTATCACGTAGGGCAGCAAAGGGGGGAGGGAGGGGTGTGCCAACCCAAGGCTGGGTGTGAGGATGGGTCTGGCAGTGGACTGTTGTGGGATGGGCAGGGTCTGGTTGGAGGCACTCTAAGGGGTTTGGTTGGTGGTGCTCTACAGGGTTTGAACGGTGGTTCTCTACAGGGTTTGGTTGGAGGCATTCTATTCAGTTTGGTTGATGGTTTTCTATGGGGTTTGGTTGGCGATCCTCTACAAGGTTTGGTTGGTGGCTCTCTACAGGGTTTGGTTGGCTGTGTTATATGGGGTTTTGTCATTGCAGCAACGGGGTTTTGTCATTGCAGCAATGACATTGCATTGATCAAGTTGTCAGAGCCAGTGGAAGAGAGTGACACCATCCAGGCTGTCAGCCTGCCACCGAGCGGGCTGGAGCTGGAGAACGGCTACCCGTGCGTGGTCACTGGCTGGGGAACCCTCTGGAGTAAGAGGGGTGACACAGAGGGAACTGAATGGGGCAGCATTGGACATGGTTGCAACTTGAGGCTGTCATTGCAGCTAACGGGCCGCTGGCGGAGGTCTTGCAGCAGGCCGTGCTGCCCGTGGTGGACTACGCAACGTGCTCACAGAGAGACTGGTGGGGCGACCTGGTGACACCTTGCATGGTGTGTGCTGGTGGTGACGGCCAGGTCGGGGCATGCAACGTGAGTGAGGGGACTGCCGGCCATCCCCAATGGCTGCGGTGAGGTTGGAAGAATGGAGATGGGGAGCTGTGGGGTGTATGAGTGTAACACGGCGCCCTGCCTGGGTAGGGGGATTCGGGTGGCCCTCTGAACTGCCAACGGAACGACGTGTGGGAGGTGCACGGCATCGTCAGCTTCGGCTCTGCCTGGGGCTGCAACGTCGCCAAGAAACCAACAGTCTTCACAAGGGTGTCCGCCTACATCGACTGGATCAACGAGGTGAGAGCAGAGCTCTTGGTGCGTGTTCTCTCCGCCCTTCTCCACGTGAAGGCCTGACCACGGTCTCATCCTTTTGTCTTTGGCAGAAAATCGGTGAGAACTGAGGATGCGCAGAGCAGATCACGTATGGTGGTGTGCAATAAAGGGAAACAACCGGCCTCGTGTGTCCCTGTGGTCATTTGAGGGGTGTAAGGGCAGCACGTGGAGGGAGAGGAGCCCCCAGGGGGCTGAGTCTACCCCTCTGCACTCTGTATTTCTTTAATCTTTCCTGCATTGGAAAGATTC
>NW_024969059.1:0-1918 GCF_019238085.1 Lagopus leucura | reverse complement strand
AAACTGTGAGTAAACTAGGAGTAAAGTGTGAGTAAAGGTGAAGAAAAGTTTGAGTCTGCCTTGAGTAAAGTGTGAGTCAGAGATACGGTAAAAAGAAGTGTGAGTAAACCTGGAAGTAAAGTGTTAGCAAACTTGGAATAAAGTGTGAGGTAAAACCAAGTCAAATGTGAGGAAATACTGAGTAAAGAATTAGTAAATGTGAAATAAAGTGTGAGTGAAACCAGACTAAAAAGTGAACCTACTGGGAGTAGAGTCAGAGTAATCCCAGAGCAAAGAGTGTGCAAGCCTGGTGAAAATTATGAGTAAAACCCAGTGAAAACTGTGCATAAACCAGGAGTAAATTGTGCAAAGATCATTGTGGGTGATGGCAACCCTGGTTGTAGGGCTCCCATGGGCTCCATTATTTTCTTAATTTTCCTCAAATTGTGTAAGAGCCTGCATCTTCCTGATTTCTTTTTTATAACGAATATGGGGGGTATTCCACGGGCTTGTGGAACAAACAATATGTCCGGCTTCAAATTGTTCTAGAACTAGTTTTTGCACCTCTGATGACTTTTCCTGAGTTAGCAGCCACTGAAACACCCATACCAGGTTATCAGTTTTCCATTATAACTTTATGGGTTGAGGCCGCTGCTCAGTGGCCGCGACTGATAAATCGCTGATGGCGAAACCGACCGGAAATGAAGTTGAGCAGCCATCACATCCCGACCAATCAAGGAAGGATTGTAGGTCGTACCTTGGCTACCTGGTTGTCAATAATCATTTCGACATCCACTGTACTTTTAGGCCTACCTGTTGACATCCAATGCCTACTACTGCATTATTGACTGGGACCGCTGGCCAGGCAGGCCATCTGTCAAAATTTAGGATGGTGACATCTGCCCGTGAATCCAAGAGAGCCTTTATGACAACCTCCTCTTTGAAGTCTTTCTGGTGCATGCGTACTTTGACCGTGGGCCCATTCTGCATGCTAAACGACAACATCGCCAATCCCCCAGTACTACCAAATCCATGATCCCCTCTGTTTCTATCACTAACCACATGCCATTTTTGTTCAAGTGGAATCAGCTGCACAATTTGAGATCCTGCAGGGATTAAGACAGGTGGGTTTAAAATGTAACATCTGACCATAATCACTCCTGTATAAGTCTGCGTCAATAACCCCTGGAACAACAAGAATCCCTTTAGTAGAAGCTGATGATCGACCCACCAGTAAGGCGCCATATATCTTCCCTGGAATTATGATTGGGCCAGTTATTGTGGTACCTATTTTTACCGGGTTTTGATCAATCAATGTTGTGCTTACTGCGGTAACCAAGTCTGATCCCAGACTCCCTTGGGTGGCTGGCTGTAATTGTCAGTTTCCCTGATCCTATCTACAGGCTAAAGTTGCATGTGAGGCATTCTTGCAGTTTTTGCACCAAACCTGTTCTCTACATTGTTTCCTAATATGTCCCCTGTTTCCACACCTAAAACATGACCCTTGTGACTCAGCCCTCTCCTTCACCCCCAATGGCCTTAGTGCAGCTGCTAAAGTGGCAGTGACTGATTCAGCTGAGGTACGCATTGATTGTTCCACTACTCTCCCAATCATAGCTGCAGATGTGTCTGCACCAGATTGGTTCACTTTCTCTATCATATCTGCTACACTGGCTGATCATGGAAACTGCAATAGGATACTCTGCATTTTTGCATTGGTGTTCTCTACTGCTAATGTTTTCAGCATAATTTCCTTGGCTTCTGGAGTGAGACTGGGTTCAGGCATTAGGGAGTCTGTTAATTTGTCTATAAAGGAGGAAAATGGTTCCCCATCCGTCCGCTTAATTGTAACGTAGTGTGGTTGCACCTCTTTCGAGGGCACAAATTGCAAAGCCATTCGAGAGCAGCGCATGCTTTCCCATAGAATGGGTGCAGGGAA